>NC_046155.1:207320705-207432458 GCF_011064425.1 Rattus rattus
ATCCACATTTTCCAATTTTGTTGAATATAGGCTTTTGTAGTAAGATCTGATAATTTTTTGAACTTCCTCAGTTTCTGTTGTTATGCCTCCCTTCATTTCCAATTTTGTTAATTTGGATATGGTTTCTGTGCTCTCTGTGCTCTCTGGTAAGTATTGCTAAGGGTTTATCTATCTTGATTTTCTCAAAGAAGCACCTCCTGTTTTTTTTTTGTTTTTGGTTTTTTTTGTTTTTTGTTTTTTTTTTTTACTTACATAGTTCTTTTTGTTTCTACTTGGCTGATTTCAGCCCTGAGTTTGATTATTTTCTGCTGTCTACTCTTCTTGGGTATATTTGTTTCTTTTTGTTCTAGAGCTTTCAGGTATGCCGTCAAGCTGCTAGTATATGCTCTCTCCATGGTCATTTTGGAGACAATCGTAGCTATGAGTTTTCCTCATAGCATTGCTTTCATTGTGTCCTATAAATTTGGGTATATTGTGCTTTCATGTTCATTAAATTCTTAAAAGTCTTTAATTTCTTTCTTTATTTCTTCCTTGACCAAGCTATCATTGAGTAGAGCATTGTTCAGTTTCTATGTGTATGTGGTCTTTCTGTCGTTTTTGTTATTGAGGACCAGTTTTTGTTATTGAGACCATGGTGATCTGATAGGATGCATGAGTTTATTTCAATCTTCTTGTATCTGTTGAGGCCTGTTTTGTGGCCAATTAGTTGATTACTTTTGGCAACAGTTCCATGAGGTACTGAGAAGAAGGTATATTTTTTGATTTAAGATGAAATGTTCTATAGATCCATTAAATCCATTGCATTAATAACTTCTGATAGTTTCTCTATGTCTCTGTTTAGTTTCTGTTTATCATGTGTCCATTGATGAGTGGGGTGTTGAAATCTCTTACTATTATTGTGTGAGGTGCAATGTGTGCTTTGAGCTTCGTTAAAGTTTCTTTTATGAATTTGGGTGCCTTTGTGTTTAGAGCATAGATGTTCAGAATTGAGAGTTAATCTTGGTAGATTTTTCCATTGGTGAGGATCAAGTATCCTTCCCTATCTTTTTTGGTGACTTTTAGTTGAAAGTCAATTATATTTGATATTAAAATGGCTACTACCACTCTTTTCTTGGGACCATTTGCTTGGATATTTTTTCCCTAGCCTTTTACTCAGAGATAGTGTCTGTCTTTGTTACTGACATAGGTTACCAATATGCAACAAAATGATGGGTCCTGTTTATGTATCCAGTCAGTCTATGTGTCTTTATTAGGGAACTGAGACCATTGATGCTAACAGATATTAATGAAAATTGATTGTTGCTTCCTGTTATTTTTTTTGTTAGAGATTGAATTATGTTTTTGTGGCTATCTTTTTTTGGGCTTGTTGCAAGATTACTTTCTTGCTTTTTCTTGGGAGGAGTTACCCTTCTTGTACTGAACTTTTCCATCCATTATTCTTTGTAGGGCTAGATTTCCAGAAAGATATTGTGTAAATTTGGTTTTGTTATAGAATATCTTGGTTTCTCTATCTGTGTTAATTGATAGTTTTGCTGGGTATTGAAACCTGGGCTGGCATTTATGTTCTCTAGGGGTCTTTATGACATCTGTTCTGGTACTTCTGACTTTCACAGTCTCTATTGAGAAGTCTGGTATAATTCTGATAAGTTTGCTTTTATATGTTTCTTTACCTTTTTTCATACGTCTTTTAATAATCTTTGTTTTGTGAATTTAGTGTTTTGACTATTGTGTGACAGGAGGAATTTCTTTTCTGGTCCAATCTATTTGGAGTTCTGTAGGCTTCTTGTATGTACACGGGCCTCTCTTTTTTAGGTTTGGGAAGTTTTCTTCTAAAAATTTGTTGAAGATATGTGCTGGCCCTCTAAGTTGGGGATCTTCACTGTTGTCTATACATATTATCCTTCAGTTTGGTCTTCTCACTGTGTCCTGGATTTCCTGGATGTTTTAGGTTTGGAGTTCTTTGCATTTTGCATTTTATTTGATGGCTGTGTCAATGTTTTTTATGGCTTCCTCTTGCCCTGAGATTCTCTCTTCTATCTCTTATATTCCCTTGGTAATGCTTGCATCTATGACTATTGATCTCCTTCCTAGGTTTTCTATTTCCAGGGTTATCTCTCTTTGTAATTTCTTTATTGCTTGTTTTTCCATTTTTAAATCCTGGATGGTTTTATTCAATTCCTTCAATTTTCCTGTAATTCTTTAAGTAATTTTTGAGTTTCCTCTTTAAAATCTTTTTCCATGTTTACCTGTGTGGTCCTGTATTTCTTTAAGGGAGTTATTTCTGCCCTTCCTAAAGTCCTCTATCATCATCATTAGATTTGTTTTTAAAAGTTGAATCATGCTTTTCTGGTGTGATTGGATATCCAGGACTTTCTGTAGTGGGAGAACTTGTTTCTCAATATGCCAAGTACCCTTGGTTTCTGTTGCTAATGTTTTGTGCTTGAATCTCTCCATCTGGTTATCTCTAGTGCTACCTGCCCTTGCTGTCTCTGACCAGAGCCTCTCCTGCCTTTGTTCATCGCTATGTTAGGTCTCCTCATTGACCAACCTTCTCTGTGATTCTGTGATTCTGGGGCCCTGGGATCCTGAAATCTTGTGATCCTGGGTGTTTTAGAGCTCTTGGGAGTCAAAATACCTCTTTGATCCTGAAGTCCTGATGTGACAAAGCTTCTGAGTTCCTGTTGTTTCAGAGCTCCTTGGAATCAAGCTTTCTTGGGGAGCCAGAGCCCTGGGTTTGCTCTGGGCACAGGTACATGTGAAAGGAACCTGTGTTTTTGGCTGGACCGGGGTTTGCATTTCCCTGGTTCTTGTAGGGGCCCCAGTTATGCTGGGTGTTGGAAATGTTGTGGCCTCAGCTGTGATCCTGAGTGTGTTCGAGCTCCAATGTTCTTGGTTGTGTCTGAGCTCTTGAGAGCCGAGCTTCCTCTGTGATCCTATGATCCTGTGATCCTGGGCATTTCAGAGCACCTGGGAGTCTGGCTGCCTCTGTGTGTGGCAGAGCTAGCATCACAGGTCTGCTCCAGGTCCAGGTTCAGACCAGAAGGAACCTGTGTCACTGGCTAGGCAAGGGTTTCTGTGTCCCTGGATCCTGATGGTCTCAGTTACTTTGGGTGTTGTGTGGCCTCCTCACCTGTGATCCTTGATGTATTAGAGCACCTGGGAGTCGGGCTTCCTTTGGGGTTTGTGGGACTGGATGTTGAACCAGCGCCCAAGGTTTGCTGAGGGCCCTGGTTCAGACCAGCAGGAGAAGATAAATATTTTTATACACCATATCATATACTGAGACTCATCTTTTGAAGCTGAGCTGTCAAACATCAGCTGGTGTTTGAATTAATGTATTTAAGAAATTCTTTCGATATCTTTAACAAATGAGTCCATCATAATTTTTAAAATTAATTTATTTGTGTGTGTGTGTGTGTGTGTGTGTGTGTGTGTATGAACATACAAGCCACAGCAATATGGATGTCAAAAGACAACTAGTGGGAAGTCTTTTTTTTTCCTGTTTTTCTTTTAAATAGGTCCTAGAACTTGAGCTTAATAGATGTCCTGGTAACAAGTGATCTTACTTATTCAGTCACCTCACCACCCACTATTGTTATTTCATACTTTATTGTCTACTTTTTACTACTATGAAATTTGCAAGCTGTGTGTTTCGATTCTTTGTAGTATGAAAAACACAGTATTCCCCATTGATCTGCTAGGATCCCTCAAGAGCTTCCTGTATGACAAAACATAACACAACAAAACAAAATAATACATACAAGGGATACAACAGAATGGGATGATATTTTCTTTATTCTGTAGTAGTCTCAACCTACTCTACTGGAGGTTACAAATTAATCCTGTAAATAAAGTAGAAAAAGAAAAGTATCCCAGCATTACAAACTCATTGAGCAAATTGCTCAGTTTTCTAGCTTATGCTTAATTTTCAATTTGTAAAGAAATAGAAAATCAGAAAACGATTAAAATTTTTGGGTCTACTGTGGCAAAGGAATATGCTCATGGAGTTTGTGATGCTATGGTACTTTTCTACTTTATTTCCAAGATTAACTTTTGTCCTCCAGTACAGTGGGCTCAGGCTACTACAGAATAAAGCACATGTCATCCTATTCTATTGCATTCTTTGAATTTTTTTTTTGTCATACTGGAAGCTCTTCAAGGATCCAAGCAGATCAATGGAGAAGACTGTATTTTTCACATCACAAAGAATTGAAACACACAACTTGCAAATTTCATACTGTGACAGTAATCAACAAGAATACACAAGATTGGTGATCTATGATATAAGAAATTATAACTAAATTATTACATGTACAAAGCTTACAAAACAACCTTTTGACTGAATATCACATGGCTAAAGACACATTTTAACAATGAATGTAAAAACACAATTTCCTGTTTATTTCTTCTTAAATATATAAGCATAATATTGTTAATACTAGAAATTCCAGTGCCCAATTTCTCATAAGACAACTGAATTCATGGGAACAGTATTTAATTTAATCATGTTTTGCTATAAATTGTTCACATTTTCTCTATATCTTTTACATTTATTTGAGAATCATACATGAATACTGTAGCTACAACATTTCTATCCCCCACTTTCTCTTCCAAAACCTCTGTATACTACTCCCTCATAAAGTCATAACTTCTATATTGGATGTGATTATACATACAATCACATTGACACACATATTCAAGTAGGTATAAATAAATACAGCTTGCTTAGTACATTTATTTTTGTTTTATTGCATATGTTTAGGACAGACGAGTTGAGATTGGATAGCCCATCAGGTGGCTTCTTCCTAGTGTTGACTGTTTCTTTCGCTCCCAACTGTCATCAATTGCCTACAGCTCTTCATCTCCTGCCTTGTCAAATTTCCCCAATGCACCTTGGCATGCCAACAGTGCTGTTGCTGTCGAGATCTTGTTTATGGAATAATACTCTTAAGATTTCATGGGTTCAGCTTCTTTGTCATAGATAGAAGGCACTATCCTGTAGCAGACAACCTTGTTCTATGTTTTTTTGTTTGTTTGTTTGTTTGTTTACAGCCTTTCTATCCCCTCTTTTCCAAACAGTTCTCTGAAACATATGTGTGGGTGCTGTGTTGTAGATACAACATCTATGGCTGGGCACAGCATAGTCAGTTGCCAGTTGAATTTTGACCAGTTATTGAGTTCTTTAATAGTCTCTATTGCTGCATAAAATGGTTTCTTTAATGAGGGGTGAGAATTTCTCCTCTATGTAGGTATAAGAATAAGTATTTAAAATGGAGTCAGGGATATACTGGTTTAGGAAATTGGAAGTTCAGGTTCTCCTCTATGTTCAAAGACCTTGCCAGTGACAAGTCATTGGCTAATCTCTAGAGACAGGCATGAGAAACTGGTCCTTAGTTTGAATCAGACCTCTGAATCCTTTTTATGTAAGGATATAAGTGGCACTCTATGACATTTTAGAATATCTTGCTCTTTTGGTCATTGTTCTGGTTCCTCAGAATTACAATTCACATAAGGTCAGAGCCTATTTTCAAATTAAGTCTTTTGTTGTATTGATCCTTTGTTTTTTGAGTTCTTTCTATACTCTGAATATTAATCTTCTATCAGATGTTTAACTAGGAAGGATTCTCTTTCACTCTATTGATTATTTCCTTTGCTACACAAAATCTTTAGAGTTTTATGAGGTCTCATTTCTCAATCAATGGCATTAATTCCTGAGCAAATGAAACACTTTCCAAAACGTCTTTTCCTACACATATATCTTGTCAGGTGCTGCCTATGTGGTCTTTTCATTTCACATTGAGGTCTTTGAACCATTGGCATTTATTTTTGAGCAGGTTAATAGATATTAGTATAGTTTCATTCTTTTGTTTTGTTTTGTTTTACTGAATAGTTTATGTATTTATATTTCAAATCCCCTTTCTCAGTTCCCTGTTCCATCACTTCTTCCCCTGCTTCTGTGAGGATGCTCACTCTCCCACGCAACCACTCCACCTAAACACCATGGTTTTGTCCTACACTGGGGAAAAGAGACTTCACAGGAACAAAAGCTTCTCCTCTTATAGATGCCAGACAATACCATCCTCAGCTACATATGCAGCTGGAGCCATGAGTCCCCCCATATGTACTCTTTGGTTGTTGGTTTAGTCCCTGGGAACTCTGGGTGGTCTGGTTGGTTGATATTGTTGTTCTTCCTATGCATTGCAAATCCCTCCAGCTTCTTCAGTCTTTTCTCTAACTCCTCCTTTGGAGTCCCTGTGCCGATTCTGATGGTTGGCTGCAAGCATCTTAATTTGTATCAGTAAGGCTCTGGCAGAGACTCTCAGGAGACATCCATATCAGGCTTCTGTCAGCAAGCACTTCTTGGCATCACTGATAGTAACTGGGTTTGGTGGCTGAATATGGGGTGGGTCCCCAGCTATCCCCAGGTGGGGCAATCTCTGGATGACCTTTCCTTCAGTCTTTGCTCCACTCATTGTCCCTATATTTCCTTCTGTGAATATTTTGTTCTCCCTTCTAAGAAGGACTGATATATCCACATTTTGGTCTCCCTTCTTCTTGAAGTTTATATGGTCTGTGAATTATATCTTACATATTCCAAGTTTTTTGGCTCATATCCACTTATCAATGAGTGATACCATTTGTGTTCTTTTGTGACTGTTTTACCTCACTCAGGATATTCCCAGTATCATTTGTCAAAGATTCTGGCTTTTCTCTAGTGTCCATTTTTCCATTTTTGACATTTTTTTTCAAGTTTCTGGTGGTTGAAGGTAAATGTATTCATCTTTAGATTTTTCTGTTTTGGTGTTTTGATTGACATGTGTACCTTTGTGACAGTACCTTGCTGTTTTATTACTATCATTCATATATATTCAGTAAAACTCTCCCACACCCAGATCAGGCCTCAGGAATTTGATGGCTATCTGATGTATCCTGTGGTTCCATTCAGTTCTTGCTATGCCATTTTCTACTGCAGTGAAGATTATCAGAACATCACAGGGATTTTGATTGGAATTTCATTGAAATTCTAAAGTGCTCTTGGTAGGATAATTTTTTTCACAATATTCCTTTTACAGATTTCTGATTATGGGAGAGCTTTCCATCTCCAGTGTCTTCCACACTTTCTTTCTGAGAAGTTTTAACTACAGCAGTCTTTAACTTGGTTGGTTAGTCTACTGCTAAATTTCTTATAAAGTCATTAGGAACCACAGTGTGCCAATGGTCTCTTTCTCTTAGATGTTCCATAGTTGCCGTGCTTGCTGTATGTTTCTTTTGTGTGCGTGCTTTGCTTTCAATTTTTAAAATATTCTTTGCTTAAATAGTTCAAATGGCCCACTCTATCTTCAATCACGGGTATTCTCCTTGATTCCTCTGTTAGTAAGCCTGTGTTCTAACCCACCTGCTGAATTTTCCCATCCACTGTCACTTTGAGTGACAATAGTTCTATCTATTGACTGAAATCAGTTTTGATACTCTGATTTATCTTTGCTTATTGCTGCAAAATTACATAAAAAGCCGGTCTTTTACCCCAACTAAATTCAGCACTGCAGTGCCCTAAGACATATGGTAGCTATCTTGCCAGAAATACACATCCCAACTCCTTGGCAGCCCAGTGTCTCTGCCACCACACACTCTTCAAAACTCAATTCTCCACAAGAAAACACACATAATACAATAACCTCTGATCCAATTGATAAGATATAATTGCCCACCTAAACATACAAAGCCCTGTACACATCCAGCCCTTAAGAACATTCACAACATCCTGTAAAGGTACAGAGTGGAATCTTAACACCAGCCTCCATGTTCTCTTGGTGGTTTCTCTCCTGCAGGCTCCTCCTGTCTCCCCTCAAACTTTTCCCCCAACCATCTTTCCTTCTCATCCAATGACCCGCCTCATTCTATCTTGTACCTCCCTCACCTGTATGACATCATCCCACATTTGCCTTTTCATTTAACAATATATTGTCCTTTTTTGTACAGTACTCAGGCTATCACCTTTAAGTTCATTGAGCTGAATTACTTGAGTTCTTTGATAAAGTTTATGACTGTTATGAAGTTGTCTTTGGGCATTTCTAGATGACTTTTAAAGAACATTTCTTTAAGACTTTATGAGTAGGCATTCTGTGTTGTCCATTTATTTTGTTTGTGATTTTGTGACCCAGGCCTTGTATGTTTGATGTGAGAATACAGCCTACTTTAGTACAAGATGGTGAAGGATTTGTGTGATCATAGGTAGGCATGAGAGTTTGGAGATGGTATGGGCAGACTTGGTAATCAGGCACTTCGCCAAAGAAAGATAGTTGCGTTTCTAAAGCTAGGTTTCAGAATTTATGGTTTAGGAACATGTATGAGGAAGCTTCTTTATATTTTGTAAACTACTTGTCAGTAATAAATTTGCCAGACTTGACACAAAAACTATTGTAAAATATTTGTCTTTCCTAGCCATGTTATCCAATTACTGGCCTTCATGATATGATGTCAATTCCCTGGTTATGATGATACAGTTTAGAAATTAAAATTATATATTGAAATTAAATTTAATTGAATTTAAAACATTTTATATCATAAAAAGAAGTATTGTTAGTTCAGTGACGCCAGTGCTGTATCATATTGTGCCTCGGGTATATCATCATAGACTTGTATTTTTTCATGTTTAATCTTTCCTTTTCCAAACTTCTCATTTTATACCTTCAAAAATTCCTGAATCAGCTAAGGTATATCCATGTGGAATGGAGTATTTTTTTTTATTTTAAACAGCAATAAATATGCCCACAGAATAGGCCCATCCAATATCATACCAAAAATCATTGTGAATTCATGTTCAGTTTGGTTTGAAACCACAAAGTATATTATTAGGTCTTGTGCGGGAGGCCTAGACATGGGTACAAAACCTATGCCTATCAATTTCTAACACCGTAATCTCTCTGTGCCTCAGCTTTCCAATATTTAAAAAAAGAGGTAAAATAATCACATACACCTCATTGAATTATCAAGAAAAATATATTTAAATCAATTAGAATGCTATTAAATCATCATTGTCTTTGATAGTATTAACTTTTTGTGACAATCCTCATTATTAAGCATGAAACTTAACTCATTGGGAACTTATAGTTAAAATACAGGACTATTTCTCTCCTTTTATTTTTTGGCAGTATACATAATGAAAATTTCTCCCCATTTATTGAAATGATTTTTTCTTATCTAATATATTCTTATTCCCCTCCCTATATTCCTCCCGGTTTCTTCTCACTTCCTCTGAATCAAGATCCAAATCTTTCTGCCTTTCATTAGCAAAGAACAGGTTTCTAAAAGGTACTAAAGAAACAGCAAAATAATCAACCGCATATGTAGCAGAGGATGGCATTGTCTGGTATCAATGGGAGAAGCCCTTGGTCCTGTGAAGGCTCATTCCCCACCCACCCACCCCCCACCCCTGTGTAGAAGAATGCCAGGGTGTTGAGGTGGAAGTGGGTGAATGGGAAGGAAAACATCCTCATAGAAACAGGGTGAGGGAAGTGGGGGGGGGCAGGAAAAGAGATAACATTTGAAATGTAAATACATAAAATATCCAATAAAAATAAACTTTTTAAAATGAAAAAAATATATAAGATTAAAAAAAAACCCACATCATATTGATGTTGGAAAAGGCAAACCAAAGGAAGAAAAAGAGCCTAAGAGAAGGTACAAGAATCGAGAATTGATTTATTCACCCACTCAGGAGTCCTACAAAATTACTAAATCGAATGTGTAGAAGACCTGATTCAGACCTGCATAAGCCCTGTGCTTATTCATATGATCTTTGATTCAGAGAACTTTGTTTTCCTGGTGCCCTCCATTTCCTCTGACTTTAATATTCTTTCTCTCTCCTCCTTCCTGGGTTACCTGAGCTCTGAGGGGAGGGATTTGGTGGACATACCCTATTTACAGCAAGGTTTCTCACCTCGGTGTGTTATTTGTCTGTGGGTCTCTGTATGAGCTTCCATATGTTGTAGAAGGAAGCTTCTCTGATAGTGGCTGGATAAGGCATTGATCTATGAGTATAGCAGAATACCGTTAGGAATCATTTACTCGTACTTTTTTATTTTTAAAGACCAGTAGTATTTGGTTTTACCCTCTACCTCTGGGTTCTTTGTGACCCATGCAGTATTAAGTATGGGTTCTTTCTCCTGGAGTGGGCCTGAAACCAAATCAGATGTTAGTTACTCTCACAAGCTTTGTGCCACCAATGCCATATTTATTTTGCAGGAGGACTTTTAATTGCCTTGTATAAATATTGTTACTACAATATGGTTTGTATATGATGTCTGTAAGCTATCAATATCATGGTCTGTCTTAAATATGTGTGTTAGACTTTTTTAATAAGCTCTCTACATTATTGAAAATCAGAAGTTAAGTATCAAGCCAGCAATATTATCTTAACAAAGACAGACTGATTTGACTCTCTTTTAGCCTTAGAGGTGTCAAATGCCTCTACTGTGATAAATTCAAAAGATAATCAAGCTGACACCTATTCTCTTAGATCTCATTGTTAATTTTTAAGCTAACAGTTAGAATAAGATAGATGAGAAAATATTCTCAATCTATTCAATATGAAAAACTCCCATTGTAGTACTTTTCAACCAGAGGAAAAATATCATTGCTAAAGTGTATATTTTATAAAATAAATTCACTAATTTGATAATAAATTAATTAAATAGATTAAATACATTTTAAATGTATTGCAATTATAAAATTCATGTTCTTTCCTTTCAATTTGAACATTCAGTACAATATTTTTAGTTGATAGACTGTAGCTACACATGAATGTAGCAAAATGAATTAGAAAGAATGGAGACACAGGGCAATGACTAATTCACATAGTTTTTCTTACTCTTACTTTTTTCTTTTTCTTTTTTTGAAGATACTAGTTGCAGAGACCCTACAATGCTCCACAGGCACACCAAGTTACATAAAACTTTACTTGCCTTAAACGTGCAGAATAATATTCAATTCTAATAATTGAATATTCTAAAAGTCTAAATCTAAATATTCTAAATCTAGAATTCTCTTTTATTTATTTTTGTTTTTTATTTAATCTTTTTTTTTGGATTTTTTAATTTACATTTCAAATGTCATTCCTTTTCCAGGTTTTACAGTCATAAGTCTCCTATCTCATCTCCCTCGCCTTCTTCTATAAGGGTGTAACCCCTACCCAATCACCCCCTCCTGCAACCCCTGACATTCCTCTGCACTGGAGGTTGAGCCTTGACAGGACCAAGGGCTTCTCTACCCACCAGTGCCCAACAAGGCCATCCTCTGCTACATAAGCAGCAGAAGCCATGGGTCTGTTCATGTGTACTCTTTGGGTAGTGATTCAGTCCCTGGGAGCCCTGGTTGGTTGATATTGTTGTTCTCATGGGGTTGCACGCCCCTTCAGCTCCTTCAATCCTTTCTCTAATTCCTCCAACATGGAACCCATTCTCAGTTCATTGGTTTGCTGCAAGCATTCGCCTCTGTATTTGACATGCTCTGGCTGAACCTCTTAGGAGAAGGCTATATCAGGCTCCTGTCAGCATGCACTTCTTGGCTTCATCTATATTGTCTAGGTTTGGTGGCTATATATATCCTAGGTGGGGCAGGCATGGCCCTTCCTCAGTCTCTGCTCCATACATTGTCTCCATATTCCCCCTCCTTATGAATATTTTTGTTCCCCCTTTTAAGAAGGACTGAAGCACCCACACTTGGTCATCCTTCTTCTTGAGCTTCATGTGGTCTGTGAATTGTATCTTGGGTAATTCAAACTTTTGGGCTAATATCTACTTATCAGTGATTGCATACCATGGGGTGTGTGTGTGTGTGTGTGTGTGTGTGTGTGTGTGTGTGTGAGATTGGGTTACCACACTCAGGCTGATATTTGCTAGTTCCATCCATTTGCCTATGAATTTCATGAAGTCAGTTTTTGATAGCTGAGTAGTATTCCATTATGTAGATGTACCACATTTTCTGTATCCTTTCCTCTGTTGAAGGGCATCTGGGTTCTTTCTAGCTTCTGGCTATTATAAATAAGGCTTCTATGAATATAGTGGAGTATGTGTCTTTGTTGTATGTTGGAGCATATTTTTTTCAAACTTAGGTGTATTGTACAGTCTTTGTGCTCTGCATCCCCCTCAGTACTGTTACCTCTCTATGTCTCTTCTTGCCCATGACTTTCTCTTCTCCCTATGGGATCTGTCTCACTAACCTTATCAAGTAAATTGTATTCATCCAATTTTAAGAGTCCTGACACAGCCTTCAAGTTTCTCTCATAGTGGCCTGAACATGCTCTGCTGATATGAGGGGAGAGCCTCTGAGGACATCTTAAATATTGGTGTCATGGTTTGTCCATACTGTCATTTATCTAGCTCTGAAAACATCATTTGCCTCTTAAATACTCTCTTTTTCTCAAATGACTTCTTTATTATACTTTTAGCACCTCATACTATCCTAGTCATTCTCCAGCCCCACTGAATCCCTACTCCCCATTTCTAATGTACTTCCCAGCCTTCTAGGTATTGAGATTTCTTGAATCTTCTCTTTTCCACGGTCTCACTGAACGTCATGGCTTTGATACCTTCTGCCTTTTGGATACTGCCAAGTTACTAAATTTAAGAAAATTTCTCTTTTACAGATCAGATTGAAGTAGTTAAGCATAAGCACCAATGGAGGTGAAAGAGTCAAAATTCTAAAGCTTGGCACCTTTTCTAGTCCACTCTTACTGCAATTGAGACCAAACAACAATAAAAGCCTCTCTCCAAGCCTCTCTGTCCCACTGGACTCCACTGCTACATCTCCAGTGTCCCTTGCACAATATTACAAAATTATATCAGTTAGATGCATACTTATTTGTAATAATTATAATGTACCTTTCCATTCTCTGTCTCCATTTGTTCAATCAACTTATTTCTCCCTCACAGGATAGGACAGGAGTAAAAGCATTAACATACACTGTGAGCTGTACCTCTGAAATACATGAGGAGTCTGATAGCAAATGACATGCAGTTCTCCCAGCCTGGGCAGTCCCATGATTGTCCTCCTTCTAAATTATTTTTCTTGGCTCTTCACTAATCTGCCTGTCTGTGGCCTGAGATCATTTTAATCTTCAGCACTAAATCTACTCAAATCTTCCAGTGACGTCCTATCTGCTTCATAGTGAAAGCCCGAGTTCGAAACACTTAACCGTTAGATGGCACAGTGCACTGATTTCATTCTGAACTCTTAAATATATCAAAGGCAAAAGATTGTTTAAAAAGCAAAACTAGTTTTTAAAATTAAGAAAACAATGGCTCTAAAACTTTTTTCCCAGTATTTTTTTCCTTTATTTTTTTACAGCCCAGTTGTTGTCCCTGTCTCAGTCTGCCCCCTTACAGTTCTTCATCCCATACCTCCTACCCCCCCATCTCCAAGAGAATGTCCCTACCTCCCAGCTCCATCCACCAGACCTCCCACTCTCTGGGGCCTCAGGTCTCTCCAGGGTTAGGTGTATCTTCTCTTACTGGAGTCAAATCAGACAGTCCTCTGCTGTGTATGTGTGGGAGGCCTCATATCAGCTGGTGCATGCTGTATGGTTTCTGACTCAGGGTCTGAGAGACCTCGGGGGGTCCAGGTGAGTTGAGACTGCTGGTCTTCCTATGGGATCGCCCTCCTCCTCAGCTTCTTCCAGCTTTGCCCAGTTATCGAGTTTTTGATCTTTTTTGATATTTTGTCCCCCCACCCCCACCCTGGAACTAATTGCCAGCTTTTCCTTAATTCAACCACAGGCGTCTCCAGCTTCTATCCATTGATTGGGTGTATCTGCCTCAGACTCTTTCAGCTGCTTTTGGGACCCTCAGAGGGCACCCATCAGAAGATGAGGTGAAATTTTTCCTGTTTTGACATCATCTCTCAAGCAGATATTAAGCCTACTTTTCACTTTCATATAATCAGAACGTTTTATAAATCCCCAATATGTTTATATTTTTTTCTTGTTTAAGCTCTCATTTAAAGATACAAAGTCTTCTAACACATAATAAAAGTATGATGTATAAGCTTCAGGTTTATCTAATACTATTATTGAAGTTCCTAGGAGTTTTAATGAAAAGAGTTTACTTTTTGAATATTTTAAGATAAAATTTCCAAATGGTTAAAGTTGGTGAACTTGTTCAAATTGAACAAATTTACCACCTCAATAACTCCCAAGTTTTTTCCATTGTTTTACATATTTTAATGAATATATAATATATAAAATACATATCAAAATATCAAGATGATCACTCTTAATTCCTACATAATGATTCTGGGCAAATTTGTGTCCTTATTTGAAGATGTGCATTGTTATCTTCTCCACAATGTAGTCCAATAATTATTTCAATCTTCCTCAACTAGAACTCAGTGACTTTAAAAATGTTATTTGATTTACTCCAAAGTTTTGATGTTCCACATATGCATTTAGTTTATAGTCTTTTCTTTTTGGTTACTCTGTAATACATAGTACCAAATGTTTAAATTACTTGTCTTTGTTATCTCTCTCTCTCCATATATATATGTATGTATATATATATATATGTATATATGTATATATACACACATATATGTTTATGTATGTGTGTAATATATATGCTAATATAATGCATGCTAATTCATTGTATTTATATAATAAAGAGTAATATATAATGTGTTTATGTATTTGTATACTAATATGATAATTTCATAATATACACGAATATATGTAATGTATTTATATATTACTTTATACATTAGAGCAGGATATATTTTATATATTTGTACAAAAGAGTAGCCTAGAGACATTTATAGTCTAAGAAACAAATTTCCTTAGGTTCTCTGGTAATGATTGCTTAAGCTTTTCCTTTGTTTCCATGTTGTTTAGCAAGCTCCATCGCCAAGATTGGCTCTGATCCTCTAAAACTAGTGAACGATGCTGTGGAGGAAACAACGGACTGGATCTATGGCTTCTTCTCTTTGCTATCTGATATCATCTCATCTGATGGTGATGAAGATGATGAGGATGCAGATGAGGACATTGACAAAGGTACCAAAAATGCAAAGTTGTATCTCTCCTATATAGAGTTTATATACAGTTGTATCTAACAGCTATGACTGGGTATTAAACACTCTTGACACTGACTTGCTGAGGGGTTCGGCCCTAATGAGCGATTGGACAGACTAAATTAAAATGAAGATACTTATGAATACAAAAATTCACTCCAATAAGTTCCCAAATAGAGTGAATTGCTCTCTGTTTGGCTTTAGTCCTATAGTTTGTCTGCCGTTATGGAAGAGCTATCAAAATTAAGTGAAGTTTTTACAGTGGCTTTATAGAAGAAAGTCTTAATATAAATAACTATAGAACCACAATAGATTACCCACTTACATGGTTATTTGAGACAGAATAGCTATTTCTCAAATTCATCTCTTTGAAGTTTGAAACTAAAACATTAAAACCAACAATTACGAGTTTGTACATGTGTACTTGAAAACGACATTAATAATAGAATGGTGATAAGTAATCTTAAAAAAGCCCAGTTAACCAGGATAGCTAAAACTATCCTCAACAATAAAAGGACTTCAGGGGGAATCACTATCCCAGAACTCAAGCAGTATTACAGAGCAATAGTGATAAAAACTGCATGGTATTGGTACAGAGACAGACAGATAGACCAATGGAACAGAATTGATGACCCAGAAATGAACCCACACACCTATGGGCACTTGATTTTTGACAAAGGAGCCAAAACCATCCAATGGAAAAAAGATAGCATTTTCAGCAAATGGTGCTGGTTCAACTGGAGGTCAACATGTAGAAGAATGCAGATTGATCCATGCTTATCACCCTGTACAAAGCTTAAGTCCAAGTGGATCAAGGACCTCCACATCAAACCAGATACACTCAAACTAATAGAAGAAAAACTAGGGAAGCATTTGGAACACATGGGCACTGGAAAAAATTTCCTGAACAAAACACCCATGGCTTATGCTCTAAGATCAAGAATCGACAAATGGGATCTCATAAAACTGCAAAGCTTCTGTAAGGCAAAGGACACTGTGGTTAGGACAAAACGGCAACCAACAGATTGGGAAAAGATCTTTACCAATCCTACAACAGATAGAGGGCTTATATCCAAAATATACAAAGAACTCAAGAAGTTAGACAGCAGGGAGGCAAATAACTCTATTAAAAAATGGGGTTCAGAGCTAAACAGAGAATTCACAGCTGAGGAATGCCGAATGGCTGAGAAACACCTAAAGAAATGTTCAACATCGTTAGTCATAAGGGAAATGCAAATCAAAACAACCCTGAGATTTCACCTCACACCAGTGAGAATGGCTAAGATCAAAAACTCAGGTGACAGCAAATGCTGGCGAGGATGTGGAGAAAGGGGAACACTCCTCCATTGTTGGTGGGGTTGCAGACTGCTACAACCATTCTGGAAATCTGTCTGGAGGTTCCTCAGAAAATTGGACATTGAACTGCCTGAGGATCCAGCTATACCTCTCCTGGGCATATACCCAAAAGATGCCCCAACATATAAAAAGACACGTGCTCCACTATGTTCATCGCAGCCTTATTTATAATAGCCAGAAGCTGGAAAGAACCCAGATGCCCTTCAACAGAGGAATGGATACAGAAAATGTGGTACATCTACACAATGGAATATTACTCAGCTATCAAAAAACAATGACTTTGTGAAATTCGTAGGCAAATGGTTGGAACTGGAAACTGTCATCCTGAGTGAGCTAACCCAATCACAGAAAGACATACATGGTATGTACTCATTGATAAGTGGCTATTAGCCCAAATGCTTGAATTACCCTAGATGCCTAGAACAAATGAAACTCAAGACGGATGATCAAAATGTGAATGCAGATCGCTCCTGAGAGACACAGCCAGAATACAGCAAATACAGAGGCGTATGCCAGCAGGAAACCACTGAACTGAGAACAGGACTCCTGTTGAAGGAATCAGAGAAAGAACTGGAAGAGCTTGAAGGAGCTCGAGACATCATATGTACAGCAATGCCAACCAACCAGAGCTTCCAGGGACTAAGCCACTACCCAAAGACTATACATGGACTGACCCTGGACTCTGACCTCGTAGGTTGCAATGAATATCCTAGTAAGAGCACCAGTGGAAGGGGAAGCCCTGGGTCCTGCTAAGACTGAACCCCTAGTGAACTAGACTGTTGGGGAGAGGGCAGCAATGGGGGGGGGGTTGGGAGGGGAACACCCATAAGGAAGGGAGGGGGGGGGATGTTTGCCCGGAAACCGGAAAGGAATAACACTAAAATGTATATAAGAAATACTCAAGTTAATAATAATAAAAAAAAGCCCAGTTAAAGCATATATTGATGGAATGTGATGGAGACATAGAATAGAAAGATACATTTTAAGTATTGTACATGTAAGCAGCTCATATTTAATTTTAAAAAGTAATTGGAAAAACAAACTGTATATAAATTGGCATTTAGAGGGTTAACAAAGCAGAAAGCATGGTGATCAAATCTGTTATATACCATTAAAAAAAACCTTAATGGTTACTGTTAGTCATCCAAGATTATCCATTTAGTCTTACATAACAGGAAAATTCTGACTATTAAGATCCCTTTTATGACTATGTTGGAATTTATTTCTCTTTTGGCCCTGTAAGAAGACACAATAAACAGAGAAAATTGAAATTAATATGACATATGAGCTATAATGCAGTAACTTGGAGCACTATGACAATTTTATTGACTTCATAAAATGAAACCGTCTAAAGTGAATATGTGTAAACAGGACATGTGCTGTGGAGTTCCTGTAGCAAAGTGAAGCAAGAATCATAATTATAGAAAGCCGTTGATTGGAAAACAAATGTGTACAACATAAGTAAGTAGCAAATCCCCACTAGAAGTTATGCTAATTTATCTTTTTTCCCCTTGGTTTAGGAGAAATAGAAGAACCTCCCTTAAAAAGAAAAGGTTAGTTTGATTTATTTTTCACTGTTTTCTCTTTTTCTATAATACTGATTTTGAGCAAAACAGGTCTCTCATTCTTACTGTCACTTAACATGTTTCTAAAAAAAGACATTTGTTTAATCAGAGTGTGTAAAGCTTGAATTCAGAAAGAGCTACTGACCTGATCCAAATGACTTTCAGTTTCATTATTAGTTAAGGGCTTTGGCAGTCCATTTGTGTACCTGTGTCTATAAACAAACCAATGTGAGTTGGGATTTTTTCAATGACAGCGAATTCTATGGCTGTGAAAATACTCCAGAGGTTGATGGTGTCCGCTATATTTACTTTTATTATATCGGATTTACTGAGGTTAAGCATCAAGTCTCTTTGTATTTCTGATTTTACTGTCAATATTTTGCATCTCTGGTGATGACAATGAAACATAATAGCCATCGTCATGTGGAACACATGATCTTGTGGACAAAGTCATATCACTAAGTGTTGCAGTAACCTTTCCAACCCGAATCGGCCCGTACAAAGAAAACGCAACTCAATTAATATGAAAACAATCTAGCGTCTAGATTGGGCAGATCCACCCTACACTGTCCTATTCCTCGCTCCCAAATCCCTCATCACTTGCACCTTTTATTTGCCAAGTCTCCAGCTTCTCCTTCTCCGAGGACTCCTCACTCCTCGCTTCCCCTCCTTTCTCTCTCCCAACTCCTCTCCCCCTGCCCAAATCTCGTGCTCTTGCCTTTATTTTACAAATTCAGTGGGAGTTTCTGATAAGGTCACCTGAGTCCTGAGTAGTGACTAGGCAGCCATCCTTGGGGGAGCAGAATTAGCATCAAAATAGAGAGAACTCCAAGGCAAACCACAACAACTAAGTATTGGTCATTCCCCAAAATTGATGTTGCCTGGGGTGTGTGGATATGATGCAGAATGCTGTTTTGTAGTGAAAGCTAAGGATTTTGGTGACTAATCTTAGTTTGGGATCAGTATGCTTTGTAAAGAAATTCACACATCTTTGGACCAAGTGCCTCAAAGGATCAAAGATTTTTTTTACAACCAAGGATATCAAATATCTCTGGTAGTGTTGAGGAAAGTCAAAACTGCGAACCTGAGTACACTTGGTGTGAGTGAAAACTAGTTAGTGCTTGATTGTACTTTGGTGGTTAAGTTGCTCATGCTGATTAGAATACTCTTTGGTTATCTAATCAGGGGAAGTTACATCCCAGGATGGATGGATTCAACAATGGGATTGGATATAATTGATACTACCTGCCCAGGCTTAGTTGTGGCTAAGCAGGCTGAGGAGGTAGCCATTACCCTACTAGCGCAGAAAAAATTTGTTTTGATTTCCACCAAAACAAAAAAGAATTGAGCGTGTGAGGTTCTAGTGTAGCATAGCCATTCTGAAGCAAACGTGTTTATGAAGTGTTATGAGGAGAAAGGAAGTTATTCTGATGTCAAAGGGAGGATGAGTATTGAAAAATTTCAATCAGAATTTAGTTCAGCTTGGAAACTGATTAAGATGTATATTTCCTAAGGGCAGAAGTGTGGTCTTTACAAGACTGATATTTAATAACTATCGAGTAGTCAAACTTCATGCTAACAAGCTATTAATGATAAGAAAATTACAGGTCATATACCTGCCTATTTTAATTGTAAGTGGAGAGAGGAAAATCAATTGGAAAAGTTATCCTTACAATTTGAATAACAAAATACATCATAAGGTCACATTCTCCCATGTATGATAATATTCAGTTTTAGTAAAATGTTTCTTCTTTCTAATTTGACTTTCATCTTGTGATTGTTTTAAAACAAACTTTTGTGAAATTACCAGTTTGTATCAAAGAACCACAAAGTCAAATATCTTTCCTCCCATTGCCACACTGATTCCACAAATCAACAAAAAATATCTGCCCAGTAATTGTTTAGGTTACATTTCCAAACACAGGTGAAGCCTTTAGTCAAGACAATCTAAGGGGATTGTATACCGCATTTACTAACATTTTGAAAAATTCATATTCAAAATGTGGAAGATCATTGACTTTAGATTCAGAAGTTGTTTTGGTAACCTAGACCGATAATCTCCTGACTGGGAGCCAACTGAATGTTACCCATGTAAATGGCTCTCAATTAACATTACTTCCAACTCATAGATATTCACTGTTCAGCCTCTACTCCACTTAACCCAGCCAGACCGCAGTGTATTTCGTTTGACTTCCCCACATCTTCCTAAAGCATCTTATTTAAGACACTTAAAATTGTATTTCTATTTGCCCTTATGTTTCTGTTTTTACCAAACTAAAGAAAAATTCTATCACCTTATTATTTATGGGTAAATCTTGCAATTCTAATTTGACATGGTATAATAGCCCAGTCAGCCAATCTCAAGGTTGTAGGATTGATTATTAAATAGTCTATTAATATGGATGAAATTTTTTGGATGCTATTCTGTGGCCTGTTTTGTACATGTAAATACAGCTTAGGGCATTTCACGTTGTACCTAATGTCTTTGTATGCTTGATACATATTTAATTCAACTTCCCAATTTTAAAGTATTTAGCTCTTTTACAAAACATTCCATATTAGTGTCCAAGTTACTAAATCAGGAGAAATTATTCTCTTGGTGGTTATATTGTTCTCTTTTTAAATTAATCATTTTATTTATTTGCATTCCAAATGTTGCCTCCCCCAAACAGCCCCTCCCAGAATTCTTCACCCCCTCACCCCTCCCCTTGGCCTCTGAAAGAGTGCTCTCTCTGCACCTCCTCCCTTTCCTGGGAGCAACTAGTCTCTACAGGATTAGGTACATCCGCTCCCACTGAGGCCAAACAAGGCAGTCCTCTGCTACACATGTGTCAGGGCCCTCAGACCTGGCCGTATATGCTCTTTAGTTGCTGGCTTAGTCTCTGGGAGTTCCCAGGCATCTGAGTTTATTAACACTGCTGGTCTTCCTATGGGGTTGCCATCCCATTCAGCTCATTCAATCCTTCCCCTAATTCTTCCATAGAAGACCCTGACCTCAGTTCAATGGTTGGCTGTAAGTATCTGCATATGTGTCAGTCAGTTGCTGGTAGAACCTCTCAGAAGACAGCTTTGCTAGACTCCCGTCTGCAAGCACAGCATAGCTTCAGTAATAGTGTCAGGATTTGGTGCCCATTGAAGGCAGATTAAATGAACGTGCTGAGTACACAACAGACTTTCGTGATTTTAAAGCATACTGTGAACTAGACTGTGAGATACAGGAAAAGCTCAGTTCTCTTCTAATGTAAGGTACATTTTCATACAATCTTATTGTCAAGCTTCTTTATGTGCCCGCCATCCCTGTCTACACCTCTGCCTAGGTCTTAAGCAATCCACTGTATTATATATGTCCTTTTATCTATTTTAATTGGCTGTTAATAAAAACACATCCAACCTGTGTATTCCTTGCCGCTTTTAACTAAGAACTTTTCTCATTATAGTGTTTCTTTTTCTTTCTTTCCTTCTTTTTTTATTATGTAGTTCTCTAAAAAGTAAACCTATGAAAGCCAAATAGTACATATAGCTAAATTTTCTGACCCTTGATTCTCTAGAACTGTTGTTCTCTTGAGCAGCCTTCTGAACTGTGGATATGGTCACACTTTGCCTTCCCAGAGAGTTGGGAAAGGAATCAGTGCCATGCACACACACACTTTTAAAAGGGACAGCAGAAGCATTCCCAGTGTCCCAGGAGATCAGGACCCTCATGTACCTGCAGCCCCCCACAACCCCCTGTAGAGGTTAGAGACAAATCAGTCACAAAGGGAAATGCTCCAAGCCCCTCCTCCACAGGTGAGTTGACCCCAGGTTACAGAGGCTCAAGACAGATCATTCATGTAGAAGGATCACACCCCTAAATATGTAGGTGAGGTCTTCCCAAGCTCTCAGACCAAAGCAATACGAAGTACCTGCTGTCAGACACCTGACTCATTGAAAAACTGTATTTAATCATCCTGTCATGATGGCCTTCTTGGGCACCAATGGGAGGAGAAGCCCTTGGTCGTGCCAAGGCTGGACCCCCCCAGTGTAGGGGAAATCAGGGCAGGGAGGCAGGAAAGGGGGGTGGTTAGGGAGGGGGAACACCAGTATAGAAGAAGGGGAGGGAGATGGGATAGGGGGCTTATGTACAGGAAACCGGGAAAGGGAATAACATTTGAAATGTTTTAAAAAAAAATCCAATAATAAAAAGAAGAAAAATCAAAATGCATACATGTATGAAATTATCCGTGAATAAGCTAAAAAAAAAATCCTGTTTCCTGTTCAGAAGGATTAACTGTGTATGGAAATCACTCCATTGTCTGAGAGTTTCTATCAAAAGAGCAGTAACATTGCTGCTCTGCTGCGGGAAGCTCCCCTGCAGCCCTGGCTGGCTGGTCAATCTCCTGCTGGCTCAGCCTGGCCTGAGCCACCACAGCGGCCGAGGAAAGGAACAGCACAGCAGAGGCAAAAGCAGTCCCCATCCCTGTCTGAGTTCCTGAACTCCCCTTTGCCTGAACCCGCGGACCTAGCCGAACCAGAGATCTCCCAGGGAAAGCCTCCCTCACAAAGCTCCACACCATCTGAAAATATAATAATGTTTTTATTAGCAACATATCAATTTTACAAGATAAAGAGATATCTTTTTATATATTTCCGATGATGAGAGTAAAATATACACCACCATACTCAGTTGCTAACTTTCAATATCATACATTTATCTTCAAAAAATAACTCAAAGTATTTATCTAAGCCAAATGAAACCAGTGTCAGAAAAAGATAAACAATTGAATGTTGAGTTGGTTTGTCTCATTTTTATAATGTATTTTAACATAAAATTACCATAGTTGATCCATACGACTGTAATATTTGTGTATCGGTGTAACCTATATAAATCACAATAATATTTCTCATTTCTCTAAAATTTTAAATTAAAACATTTACAATTAAAGACAAAATAAAATTATATATGTGCATTTTCACAAAACATAAAATTAATTTCAGCAATAGTGTTAGTGGTAAAAAAAAGTCTTCACCCATTAACTTAATATGGACAATATTTCTAATAACTGATCATCAACTCTTAAATAAAAATAAATATAATTAAAGAAAGCCTATTCAATAACACAAGAGAACATGCAATAGTATGGAAAATTCACAATACATTTATTTCCATTACTGGGCCTATTACAGAAGGTTCAGTTGTGGGAAAGCATTAACCGTATTTGATAGATAAATGGAGAGACTGATGAAGTTATCTTGTTTTCCAAATAGTCACAAAATAAATTATTCTGGAGGCAAAATCGCAAATCCATTGAAAAGCATCTGAATTTCTGGTTTTATTTCATTAAAACAGAAAGAACCATTAAGCAATTACTTAACTTAAATATGATTAATTTCTTAGCCAGGGAAATTAGCATACAACTATAATCCTGCATTCTGGTGTTGGGAGCATTTGAAGTATTAATGTACTCTGTTTTTGAGACAGGGAGACACTGTCTCAAAAACAAAATTAAATAAATAAAATTATTGCTATCTTGACATTGCTAGGAAATCGATCAAATAAAATAATATAATAAAATAGAAATAATTTGCTAAATGCATACATGTCTATGGATATTTATGCTTGTAAATGTGTAGACATATTCCATTTTAGCTACAAACCATAAATCATATTTAGTCCATAAAATCATGAGCTATCTTTAAAGGTGTTACTTTTAAATTTTACTTTTAAAAAATGTGTGTGTGTGTGTGTGTGTGTGTGTGTGTGTGTGTGTGTGTGTGTGAGAGAACAAGAGGGAGAGGGAGAGAGAGAGGGAGAGAGGGAGAGAGGGAGAGGGAGAGAGAGAGAGAGAGAGGGAGGGAGAGAGAGGGAGAGGGAGGGAAAGGGAAAGGAAGGGGGGGGAGGGGGAGGGGAGGGGAAAGGAAGAGGGGAGGGAGAGGGAAGGGGAGGGGGAGGGAGGGGGAAGGGGAGGGGGAGGGGAGGGAGGATTGTGCCCCCAGAGACCAGAAGAGGGTATCAGATCTTTAGAGGTGGAGTCACACTTGGTTGTGAGCAGCTTGCACGGTTTCTGGGAAGGGAACTAGTAAACTGTGTAAAAGCAGTTAATGCTTACTCCCTGCTGATTCATATCTGTAGTTTCTTATGATCTATTTCTACAGTTCCATTAGCCTCAAAAGGAGACAGTATTCGATATTTCATTTTCAATATAAAACCATAAATATTTGAGATATATTTATATGTGGAGGCTAGCATACTGGATATCCTATAGGAAAGAAATTGCCTAATTGGTTACGTATTATTTCTTGTAAACTTTAGGATGTAATCTTTAAATTTTCTAAAAATAAATTTCTAATGCCATTGAATACAATTCTTTGAGAATAAAGTAAAAACACAAAAGTGAGAAAAGTTTCCAAATGTTCATTTACAATAATTATTAAATTATAATACTTGTAACTTTTAACTGTCTTCTAAGTGTGGGAAGGAATGCAGTTGTTTTTTTGTTTTTGTTTTTTTATTTATATATATTTCTTTATTTACATTTCAAATGTTATTCCCTTTTCTGATTACTTGTTCATAAGCCCCCTCCCCTCCCCATTCCCCATACAGGTGTTTCCCCCATCCACCACCCTTATTGACCCCCTCCTGACATTTCCCTGCACTGGGGTCCAACCTTGGCAGGACCAAGGGCTTCCCATTCCACTGGTGCCCCAACAAGGCTATTCTCTGCTACATATGCAGTTGGAGCCCTGGGTCAGTCCATGTATAGTCTTTTGGTAATGGTTTAGTCCCTGGAAGCTCTGGTTGTTTGGCATTGTTGTTCTTATGGGGTTGCAAGCCCTTTCAGCTCTTTCATTTTTTTCTCTAATTCCCCCCAAGGGGGTCCTGTTCTCAGTTCAGTGCTTCACTGCTAGCATTCGCCTGTGTATTTGACATGATCTTGATGTGTCTCTCAGGAGAGAGCTATATCTGGTCCCTTTCAGCATGCAGTTTTTAGCTTCATCAATCTTATCTATATATATGTTGGGGGGGGCACATGTTGGGCAGGCTCTGAATGGCCGTTCCTTAAGTCTCTGCTCTAAACTTTGCCTCCATATCCCCTCCTATGGGTATTTTTGTTCCCCCTCTTAAGAAGTGAGAGCATCTACATTTTGGTCATCTTTCTTTTTGAGTTTCATGTGATCTGTGGATTGCATCTTGGGTAATTCGAGCTTTTGGGCTAATATCCACTTATCAATGAGAGCATACCAAGTGTGTTTTTCTGTGATTGGGTTACCTCACTCAGGATGATATTTTCTAGTTCCATCCATTTGCCTATGAATTTTATGAAGCCATTGTTTTTTGTAGCTGTTTTAAAAAGAATTCCACAATTTTAAAGGAAAACAAAAAGAGAAGATGACTACAGAGGCATACAGGTGTTTAGCTTTCTGGGTGACCCTAGAGTCCTGAGAGGGCCCCACATACTATACCATACTATACTTTCCCCTATTCATAGTCACTATCAAAGAGCACTGATACCCTGTGATTAAGCTAGTCATCAAATTTAAGTTTCAGTATTGCTTTTTCAGGTGCTGTCCATGTTTCACACAATATGCTAGGTTACTAGACCATTTGTCTGCTTCTTCACAATATCTTCAAAAGTTAGTGTAGAAAATTTATTAAATATTTCCATGACTACAATGAAATTCTTATGTGATTTTACAAACAGACAAGTATGCCTTACAAATACCTTGTCCAATAGAGCTCAGTACATCTTACTAACCAGTGACATGAAACTAACCCTTATTTTTACAATACCCCAAAAGGCCATGTTGAAGAGATAGCTGAATGAACCGGCAAAATAAATTATAATTGAGATAAAGAATTTACAGAGCTACATGATTCACGGTGGTGCAGTCAAGGATTTATCTTATTGGACTATTTTTTTTGCAAATATTTTATTACTTTAGTTTTTTAAAATGTCTCTAAGTCCACGGTAAAACCATGTGATATGATACAGATATGGGGAGTTTTGGGCGAGAGAATGAAGAGGAAGAGAAGGAGGAGGAAGAAGAAGAGGAGAAAGAGGAGGAAAAAGAGGAATCCAGTCATCATAAGGAATTGGTAGCTTAGTAACTCTCCATTATTTTCAAAAGTGAATTATTGTGTTATAGCAAATAGAATTTTTCATATTTCTGAACTAATGTTTAAGGTTTTACTGACTAGGTAAATAGTCAGAAAAGTATAACTTTTTAGCATGCCTAGTTTTAAATTTTGTACTAACACTTCCAAACACAATCTTTTTTTTTTAATTGGATTTTTTTTATTTACATTTCAAATGTTAACCTCTTTCCCGGTTTCCGGTCCATAAACCCCCTATCCCACCCCTCTCCCTGCTTCTATAAGGAGTTCCCCCACCTATCCACCCACCCCTTATCTCCCTTTTCCAGTTCATTCTTACTTATGCCTTTGTCTATAATAAGTCTGTATATAAGAGTGATCGCTATACCATGCATGTCTTTGCAAGTATGTAATTTTAGAAAATAATGATAGTCTTTTGACAAGAAGTTATGTTTTAGAATGCCTCTCTTGACATCTAGCTTTAAAGTTGAGAAAGGATAATTGTATACTTTCAGAGCTAAGCACATTTACATCCTGTAAAGGGAAACTGGTCTTCGCTTTTAGGAGCACTGTAATCTTACGGATCACACACTCATTGCTCACATTCAGAAGAGCACCAGCAACCCTCAAAGTTATATATAATTTCCCTGTCTCCTGTATTGTTCACTTTCCTTAGTGTTGTCACAAATGCCTGATAAGAGTCAACTTAAAGTAGTGCAGTCAATCAGCAGGGAAAGCATCATGGTGGTAGTGAGAGGTGGCTGATTGTATCCACATTGTATCCACAGTGAGGCATCATAAGAAGACCCTTGTGTTTAGAGGAGTAAGCTACATTTTCTCAAGAGGTGCAAACTGTCCCATAGCCCCTAGATTGAAGAGAGTTATCCACAAGGTTAAAACTTAATTCATTTACTCTCTTTAAAAAAATGATACCCACAATAGTGATTTGAGGTCAGGGTACATGAGGAGGATCCAGAAAATACCAACACGAAGACGTTATGATTCCACTATTTAGAAGACTGTATCTCAATGTTGGTAATAAGATAGACATATAAATTAAACTGTCACTTCTATTGAGTCCATCTTATAAGTAGATTGTGAGTTTGCACTAGATTAAATATTAAGTGTCAAAAAAATCTAGGGCACTAGGAAAAAAAGTATAATAGAAAAGTGACTACTTTGTTAAAATGGAAATCTTGTTACTAGTTATGTCCTAGCAATATTGTGAAATGAATACTTCTAAGTATCAAAGATCAGCTATATACTTGCTACATGTTGTCCCTCAGACTGTGTCTAGAACATTCCGCAGGGCTTGCTTCCTTCTTTTCTCAACATGGATGATATCTATAACTGCAGTAGAGAAAAGGGAAGAAAACTGTTGGCAGGTTGTAAATGGAAGAGGGAAAGAGGCTAAGAAATTTGAAGGAAGAGAAACAGTGATGAATTCCAGAGTTACTTTTCCAGGTACTTGCAGATGTACTGTGATGCAGATGTGCATGGTAGAATTAAGGAAGGTGTTAATTATTCTGTGGGAAACAAATCTAACTCCAATTCAAACAAACGTGAATGGAAAGGTCTTCACTAGATAAAGAGATGGAGTCTGCAATTTGTGAAGTCCCAGCAGTTTCTAGAATGGAGTGGGACATGTTTTATACGAAACAAAACTGCATTGCTAAAGAATATTGTCTTTATGTTTAGTTTAATTAATAGTCAGGAAGGCTTTTTCCTCTCCTGCAATTATGGTCCTCAGAAGGTTGTGGCCCAGACCATTTTAGCCAATGACTCAAGAGGAAAATCTTTTTGTATTTTCCTCAAATGCTTCTTCTAAGAAACATCCTTGAACTATATCATTGATGTGGACACAACACTCTTGTTGGATCTGATCAGTTGCCAAAAACAAAACAAAACAGCAAAACACATTCTGTGAACATCTGGGATCACCTTGGAAGCATAGGACAGATGGACAGCATCAGCTCAGCCACCTCTAGTGAGATAGGAATGCTGTGGTCATAATTGTTTCTCACAGGAAAGCCACAGGTATCCACGCATGCTTGCTCATTATCTCAGACTACCTCCTACACCGGACTTAGGAAATCAGTGTCCCAAACAATGTCTTAAATAGATTCCTTAGGGAGTGGGGGAGAGTATAGGTGGAGACAGGGCACTAAAACCCACTGGCAATGCTATTATTTTCATGGGTCACCAAAATACCCTAAAATTGACTATGTTTGAAGTTGGAGGAAACAACTCAGAACCACTAGACATTTTCTTTTAATGCACATATTGAATAACATATGAATTATATATCTCGATAAATATGCTTTCTTAAGGTGATATAAATAACTATGTACTTCGCTTTATTTCAGTAAAAGCCTTTTTTTGTTGTTGTTTTTGTGGTTTTGTTTTTGTTTTTTCGTTTTTTGTTTTGTTTGTTTTAATCTTTCAGTATGTTTCTGAGTCCTCCCTAGGGTAAGAACCACTGCCATTTAACAGAGTCATTCCATAGACAGGGAATTTTGTGTATTTTTAAGCCAATTATGGAAACATTGAGGATAAGTATTTTGTTTCTGTATTGTAAGAACTGCATATAAACTTATTGAGGAAAAATAAAATAGACAAAATGAATGAATGATAGCACAGAAACTTAATTAGAATTGATGTCACTTGGGTTCAGCTCACTAGTGACAGTGAATTCTCTTCGACTGAGCAATTCAAAAGTGTAAACATTGAGATAAACCCCAGTGAACAGAAGTAGGCAGTGTTTCTATTAGAGTATCTGTGTGCTTTACATGGTCCAGCTAAGGAACGGAGACCCAGTGACTGTTGGTTCTTAGACCTGTGAAACACAGGTGTTATATTTACTACTATTCATTTCCAGTCCTTTTGCAGCTAAAATGCTTTCTGACTCTGATTAAAACATAATGTCATACATCAATGGATTGATCAATAGTTTCATCCAGAACAAACTCTCACATTGCAAAGTTTGGCCCATGGCCAACAACTTAAACATCACCAGGAAGCCATTTAGAAATTTGCATCCATCTAGGATGACTGAATGAGAATCTGAATTTTAAGAAGATTCCTCAAACAGTTCATATGTACATCAAGATTTGAGAGACATTGATCTGGACAGCAATTCTATTCCCAACAGTGGTTCTGAAGTCACCTGAGAGCTTATTTAAATTGTAGATCCTCCATATTTTCTCACCGTGGGAAACGAATCGATTTAATTGGGCTGTAGCTCAGAAAGTATTTAAAAATCTCCCTCGATGACTCTGATAAACAGCCACATTGATCTAGTACAGGGTATCAATTTTATGAGGCACATATACTGACCCAGTCAGAACCTCATCCATGTCTCTCAATCCCACCAGTGTTTATCTAATAAAACGTATTCTTTGTAGTCACCTCCTTCTGTCAGGTTGGCTGCATATGGGGAATGGTGCTTCATTTTATAGGTAGAGAAAATAAAGCCCCAAAGTGAAAAAAAGCACGCATTAACTCAAGATTATAGATTTTATGAGAAAGAGAGGAAAAAAAGAGATTAGGTTGATAAAATTTTAATCTAGTTAACTTCTAAAAACCACTAGTATGCAATGGTAGGACAATTACGTTTCCAGAAAAAGTTTAGCTTAACCTCCAAAATAATAAAATATAACAAAATAAAACTCAAATTGTTTTACATTCATAAGTTTAAACATCCCTGAAGAATTCTCTGGAATATCTGTCCACCACTATTTATAATATCTACCCACTTAATTATAAATGGTGACTTAAGGCTGAAAAAAGAAGACCTTTTCATGCTTTTCATTATTGGTAGGAGTTATACTTTCCTGAAATATAATTCTTGATATGGCTGAAAAAATATTACAAAATATTATATATATACTTTGCTATATTTGTTATAATTGTTGAGATTTCAGGAGAGTAGTTTCTCTTAGAATTGTTTAGTAGGCAGTAAACAGAATACTAGATTTGCTTAGTCATTTATCAAAATTAATCCTTACTTGCCTAATAAAATTGAAAAAAACTCGCTTATATCATTATGTGTTCCTATAATAAATATTTTAGTAGTAAAAGGAAAGAGTTTAAGAAAGTATTTTTATGTTATCTGATTATTGAAGTAAAAATGTAAAACAATATAAAAACATTCAATGAAATTTTAAATCTTCAAAATAATTTAATACATTTTTTGTCATCTTGATTCAAGTAGTTGCCATAGTAACAGATTTAAGAAATCTCAAATTGATAGCATTTTAAATTTGTTAACAGTCTCAATATCTTAAATAAAGATTACACATTTTAATCTGGCCACATAAGACTCAGAGAAGATTAAAACACAGGACCCAAATAAACTTTAAAAATAACTTATTATAAGCAAAAATGTGCGAAACATTATAAACTTAGAGAACTGACTACACATAATGATTAACTTAATTTGATTTAATTAAAAAGTATTATTTTGTAAAATCTGTTTTCACTAATTTAGTCCTATTTATTTTTAATTCTGTCAACCTTATTATTTCTGGTGCCTGTGGCTTCAGTTCCCAAGTTATAGGATCTCAAGATTAGGAAACCTTAAAAGAACTCTCCTGGCATGAAGATTGTTGTTGGCATTACGTTGAGATCAATTCGTTCTGAATCAACAAGACAAACAACAGCATTCAGGATCATATCAAACTAGACTGTCAAGTCAAATGTATAGATTTTGAAAGATTCTACCTTCTGGCTAATATGATATTTCAGTGGGACATACTGCATATATTGTGAGACTTAAAAGTTACACAGGAAACTGAAAAGTATATATTAAACCTGCCATGGGTTCTCTAAAATCTATGCTTAGATGAACAATATAAATTTCTTTATGTTGTTTCTTAGGTGAACAATATAAATACATTTACCAAACGCATGGTTTTACAGTTTGTTCATATAAAAACATGCACAAATATTATTAGATCAGAGAGGTGCTTTAATCAGCTCTAAGACACGTTAATGTACTAGTACAAAATCCAGAGCACAAAAGGAAGACAGATTTGGTGGTGTTTGAAATTTAGTGCCCCTTCCTTTAAACTTGGTGAGTACACAAACCTAACTTAAAACCTTGTCTCCAGGGCTAGAGAGATGGCTCAGTGGTTAAGAGCACTGACTGCTCTTCCAGAGGTCCTGAGTTCAAATCCCAGCAAACACATGGCTGCTCACAACCATCTGTAATAGGATCTGGTGCCCTTTTCTGGAATGCAAGTGTTCGTAGAGCATTCATACATAAAATAAATAAATCTTTAAAAAAACCTTGTCTCTAGTTTTAGGCTTTTTTTATTTTTCTGTTGAGTGGACATGCTGTTTCAATATTTAATATTTATTGTATATGTAATAATTTACCGTCACTATGATATTATGAAAAATGTATGTCCTTAATTTTATTAACATATATGTATTCATTGCAAATGAAAATGTTGAAACTCTATATTGTAGGAAATACTTTTGGAAAAGTGTTTAAATTTACTGTTACTTTACTTTACTTTATGTCCATAAATAGTACAATTTAATGGCTGTTTCAGGATCTTGTATATAATAAATATATATTTATAGCTCTATAAACTTTCCTAGCTTCACAATATTGTAATATAATATATAATATGTATATTACTAATGCTGAGAATGCATATCTATAAGAAAAAATTCTTATAGAATTTATTACAGAATATGTTACAGAATATATACATATATATGTATATGTATATGTATGTATACATATATATTGTTGTGGTGCAACCCAAGCACTACATCACAGAGGTATATCGCTATTCCTAAAACATATTTTGAAAAGCAAGTTTGCCTTCTCAAAGCAATTTTTACATAGTATATATGTTTCTCAAGCTATTATTTTGTCTGTTACACATTCTGTGAACTATTGAAATTTTATTGTGGAACAAAAGCATCTGTAGCTAGTTTTTGCTAGTTTATGAGTTCTTTCTCTTTATCCCCACTTTCCTGGAGTTTCACTTCCTATCACTAGTTGGAGAGAAAAAAGGATAGGAGGATATGACAGAGGGGAGAGAGAGAGAGAGAGAGAGAGAGAGAGAGAGAGAGAGGAGAGAGAGAAAGAGATCCTTGAGAACTCTAATTTTGTTCTTTTGGTTTCTTCTTGTAGCATGACTACTAACAAACCACATCCAACCTCCGTCAACAACCAAAAACCCCCTGATTCTGCCTTTCAGTGCCCTTGCATTCAAATGCCTTCTGAAAAGTTCCCAGAATTCCAAAGGTCACATAACTGCAGAAACTACTGGCAGCTGGAAACCCAGGCCCCTGCTAGAGCATGGGGCAAGTCACAGTGAGCTGCTGTGCCACATCCCCACAAATGGGCTTAAAATGAAAACATAGTCTTAAAATATGTGTTTTTTATAGATTAATTTCTTCATTATTGTGGTGGTGATGACTACACTGTCGCTGTCTTGAGACACACCAGAAGAGGGCATTGGATCTCATTACAGATGGTTGTGACCCACTATGTGGTTGCTGCAAATTTAACTCAGGACCTTGGGAAGAGTGGTCAATGCTCTTAACTGCTGAGCCATCTCTCCAGCCTTATTTCTGTGTTCTTTTTTAAAAAGAAACCAAGATTCCACAATTTTCACTACAGCCATCATCAAGTATACTAATTAGTAAGAAACAAAGACAATAAAATCAGTGCAGTCCCATGATGATCATTTGATATCTGGTGATGTCCTTTGTATTTTGACTCACTTTAATGCTCAAGGAAGCCTGTAAAGGAAATTTGTTCTTATCTGCTTATTTCATGGATGAGAAAATAAAATTCACATAGCAGTGATCGGAATCAGGTTTTAATTGGGCATATTGACTCCAGTGTTAATTATCTTCAACAATTAGCTGTATTTAATGAATGCCAGTCATTAAAATACATTATGGAGATTCTCTTAATAGACTTCTGTGTCTGCATTTTCTTATCAAAATACCTTTTCAAATTGCATTAGAGCTCTGAAGAATTATTACATCTTTCATATGAAGATTATTATTTTTAGATTATTGCACTCATAAAGACTAATTTGTATTTATTCTCAGCACTCTAATAAATTATTGTGTCTGCTTATCTATTTTCTGTCAGTTTAAAAATCTCTCATACTGTTTGACATTATTCATTAGAAAAGTTCTGAAAAAAATCTGATTGAGTACATTTTGTCAATTTCATTAAATAACACAACACCAACATCAGAGTTTAAATAATTAGAGTTCTTTAATTAAAATCATTAATAAGCAAAGGTCGTTATGTTTTTTTTTCTGATTTATTTAGAGTGAAAGTATGCACAAGAATGTGATGTAAATAATGGCTCTGCCCTTCCTTTGTCATCGTCTCTTGTACTTCACCTTGAAATACAGAAAAGGTTTGAGATCAATTAGCAGAAGTAAAAGAATCAGAAAAGCAGCACGCTCTCTCTGTGGACTTCACCCACTGTTCTCTGACAGAATTTCTGACACAGGGAAATAAGCAGGGAGGCCTACTTGTTACTAATCAAGGACCTAGGAGAACAAAAAATCATCTTTCAGTGCTTCTCAATCCATTGAGATAATTGTCATTCTTTTTGCATTTCTTCTTATTTTGTGCTATGAATTCTCAAAATTGGACAGTCATATGCCTGGGTTAAAATACCTTGACCTTAGTAACCTCCTAAACCGAAAGTACTAGGAGTTTTTAGTTACAAAGGGGAATTATGATTCAATATTTTGCCAGAAGCATTTTGACGTGTATCTAATTATGAAGCCCTTATGCTCAGAGAGTATTAATGACTTCCTTAACTTTCCTTTTTGTTCCTTATTTACTTCTTACAAACTGTTCCAGGAAGAGTGTCGTGATCTTTGACACAGTTTCGAGTAAACATGCATCAATATCATGTCACAGGCATTTGCATGTCTGCAGAAATTGTTAAATAACTTAAGGAAAGTATTAATAACAGAGCGGGCTTTTCCTCTTTGAAGAAGAAAGTTAAAAACCATAGGGCATTAGACTTCAAAATTTAATATCTTCAGTCTTTTAAATTAAAATTTCCACCATTCTCCAAGTAGTTCTTGGCTGGAAAGTGCAATTGAAGGGAATTAATCAGACATTACCTGTGAGAAAGATATCTTTCTGAAATCCAAATTGGCCACTCGATTGAACAAGAGCCTGAACGGTCATATTTTCCTGGCTCAAGTATAAGAAGGCAATTTGGCACACACTGAAGAGGTGTCGATGGATCTTCTGACAGCTGGTAGTCCCAGGCAGCAATATTATTGCTGTGATCCAATCTCCAGAAAGAACGCAACAGAGCCGTAAAGTGGCAGAGAGATATTTAGATTCTCCTTGAACTTGAATCATGAGAACCCATCTTTGTCCTCTGTGAGCAAAGACACAAGGTATATGTAGCCCTATAAACTTAGCTGTACTGTATAGAGGGGCCTCTAAAAATTAGCAGATTAAATTGAATGTGAATCCCCAAATTTAGTTGATGGTGTTCTACAAAATAGAATCTGTCTTAGAAAGTAATCAGTACATGTCTTTAAGCTCTAGAGATTATCTTTAACATCTTGAAGAAAGGCTGAGTATACCCTCCATATCTATGAAATTCTTGTCGTTTGTGTGAGGCTGAAGAACAGAATTAGAAACATAAGTGCTGAACATGTATTCTAAGCCATGTAGTTTGACTTTGTCTTTTCTATTTGTCACAGGAAAAAAAAAAGGAAGAACCACCAAGTAACTTTCTAAAATGTTGCTAGTTTTTTCTCCATCAGAGGACTACACTTCAAATTTATTTACTTTTGTTTTTAAGTAATCAGGAACATCCGCCTCCAAGTATCTACCTTCTGCTTTAGACCAATCTCCTTACAGAAGGTTGAAGAGTGCATATTTGCTCCAATGACTTTCTGATCCTTGAGGATTATTCTCTTTAGAGAAGAATTAACACACTTTAAGTCCCGTACTATATGTTGATGCATGCAACATAAATCTTACGGATTTATTTTTCTTTCCATTCTAGCACCATTCCCAATTCTTAGCAGTATCTATCTGTCTTAGTTAGAGTGTCCACTGCTGTGAAAAGACACCATAATTAAGACCATTCTTATAAATAAAGCTGGCTTATAGGTTCTGCGGTTTAGTGCATTATCATCATGGCAGGAAGAATGGCAGTGTCCAGGCAGGCATGGCAGTGGAGGAGCTGAGCTGAGAGTTCTACATCTTGTTCCAAAGGTAAACAGAAGACTGACTCTTCAGCACTGGACAGAGCTTCAAAGCTCATCCACATAGTGACACACTTCTTCCAATGAGGCCACACCTCCTAACAGTAGCACTCCTATGGGCCAAGCATATGCAAACCACTGCACTCCCTTACACTGAAGGTTCACTTTATAGGAACGAGAATGGAAAATACTTAGCTGCCAGTTACTGGCTTATTTTCCTTAACACTATATCTGTGTATATTTCACTCGTTTTGGAATACCAAGCATGGTATATTCCCGTGAATGGGTCCTCATTGTTCTTCTTGATTACAGTTTTTGAGATAGATTTTCCTGTTCTTTTTCCCCCTCTAGAATGGACTGAGGCTAATTTCTTTCTAAGTTATATTATTAAACATGGGGTTTAATTTTTATGTTTTAATGACATCTGACTGAAAACACAAAGCTGACTGGAGCCAGAGCAGTTTGTGATGCTGATTCTGTAGTCTTACCTGTGGTGAGAAAATGTCTATTATCTACTTTACAGTGAAGTCTGTTATGGACCAGGATGGAATATCAGGTCTTAGAAACTGTCACTCCATTTGCCTAAGAATTTCATGAAGTCATTATTTTTAATAGCTGAGTAGTACTCCATTGTGTAGATGTACCACATTTTCTGTATCTAGCCCTCCATTGAAGGACACCTGGGTTCTTTCCAGCTTCTGACTATTATAAATAAGGCTGCTATGAACAGAGTGGAGCATGTGTCCTTGTTATATGTTGGAGCATCTTTTGTGTATATGCGCAGGAGTGGTATAGCTAGGTCCTCAGGTAGTACAGTCTCCAATTTTCTGAGGAATAACAAGACTGATATCCAGAGTGCTTGTATTGGTCTGCAATCCCACAAACAATGGAAGAATGTTCCTCTTTCTCCATGTCCTTACCAGCATCTGCTGTCAACTGACTTCATAATCGTAGCCATTCTGACTGGTATGAGTTGCAATCTCAGGATTGTTTTGATTTGCATTTCCCTGGTGACTGAGGATGTTGAACATTTCTTTAGGTACTTTTCAGTTATTCAGTATTCCTCGACTGAGAATTCTTTGTTTAGCTATGTTCCTCTTATTTAATAGGGTTATTTGGTTCCCTGGAGTATAATTTCTTGAGTTCTTTGTATATATTGGATATTAGCCCTCTATCAGATATAGAATTGGTAAATATCTTTTCCCAATCTGTTGGTTGCCATTTTGTCCTATTGACAGTGACTTTGCCTAACAAAAGCTATGCAATTTTGTGAAGTCCCATTTGTTGATTCTTGATCTTGAGCATAAGCCATTGGTGTTCTGTTCAGGAAATTTCCCCCCCTGCCCTTCTGTTCAAGACTCTTCCACAATTTGTCCTATTAGTTTCATTGTATCTGGTTTCATGTGGAGGTCCTTGATCAACTTGGACTTGAGCTTTGTACAAGGAGATAAGAATGGAATCGATTTTCATTCTTCTACATGCTGACAACCAGGTAAACCAGCACCATCTGTTGAAAATGCTGTCTTTTATCCCACTGGATGGTTTTAGCTCCTTTGTCAAAGATCAAGTGACCACAGGTGTGTGGGTTCATTTCTTAGTATTCAATTTTATTCTACTGATCTACCTGGCCTGTTTCTGTACCAATACCATACAGTTTTTTTTTATCACTATTGCTGTGTAATACAGCTTGAGGTCAGGGATGGTGATTCCCCCAGAAGTTCTTTTATTGTTAAGAATAGTTTTCACTACCCTGGATTTTTAGTTAGAGAATATCATCCTGAAGGAGGTAATCCAGTCACAAAAAAACAAAACAAAACAAAAAAAAAACAAAAAAAACCCAAAAAACCACATGGTATACACTCACTGATAAGTGGGAATACCCAAGATACAATTAACAGATCATATGAAGCCCCCCAAAAAGATCAAAGCATGAAGATAAAAGCATGGATGCTTCAGTCCTTCTTAGAAAGGGGAACAAAATACTGAAGGGAGGAAATATGGACACAAAGGGTGAAGCAGAGACTGAAGGAAAATCCATTCAGAGACTGCCCACCTGGAGATCTATCCCATATACACACACCAAATGCAAACACTATTGGGGATGTGAAGAAGTGCATGCCGACAGGAGCCTGATATAGCTGTCTCTGAAAGACTCTGCCAGAGTCTGACAAATACAAAGGCAGATGCTTGTGGCCAGCCATTGAACTCAGCACAATAGAGTAGTTAGAGAAAGTACTGGAGGGGTTGAAGAGATTTACAACCCATAGAAAGAACAACAACAATATCAACAAATCAGACCTCTCAGAGCTCCAGAGCTCCAGAGGATTAAACCATTAACCAAATAGTACACATGAAGGGACCCATGGCTCCAGCCACATATGTAGCAGAGGATGGCCTTTTTAGTCATCAGCGGAAAGAGAGGCCTTTGGTCCTGTGAAGGCTTGATGCCCCGGTGTAGGAGCATTCATCAGGGCAAGAAGTTTGGAGTGAGGGGTGAGTTGGGGAGTTGCCTAATAGAAGCAGGGGGAGGGAGGATGGGATGGGGTTTCCGGAGGAGAAATCGGAAAAGGGGACATTTGAAATGTAAATCAATGAAATATCCCATTAAAGAAAAGAGCCGTCACACTCCACATTTGTTCCAAAATATGCCTTAGGCTAGGCATGTTGGATGTGTTTATATGGGCAGATGGCTTTCAGTACAAAACTCCACAGTAGAGTTTAACTTAGCTTTCATCCTTTTGTGTGTGTTCCAGAATCCTTCCTTTACTCATTTGCATGACCTATAGGTAGAATATTCACTTGCATGCATCACGTGGGCACACTATTCTTAAGGGAAATACAATATGGTCAATAATAACTTTATGCGATTTTTCAAATTAAATGAGTATAACATTTAATATAAATTTTTATTTTAAAAGTCTCATTCTATCTTTGTCTCCAACTAATGCTTTCTAGGAATAGTAAGCATCTCATGAAATGACTTCTCTTATATATTTGAAGACTATTTCAAACATTTGGCATTTATCTTACTTTAATGACTTAGGTGATACTAAGTTCCAATCTTCCGTATAGCTTCTCTTGATTTGGATGAAAGAAAGAAAGCAGGAAGTTGACAGAGAAGAAACTAAAATTTGTTTTTATTCAGTTCATTCGAAGAGCTTTACCTCTGTGATTGCCTTACCACTTAAAAATGGACTTCTGGCCCCCTAAAACTGAGGAAAGCACGATCTCATATGACTCTAATGTGAGACACGTGTATCATTTTAATCCTTCTAACTAATCAGATCCCAAAAGTATAAAGGGAAAATTTCAAATTAATTTTAACAGTATCCAACCCAATATATCATTCAGACCTCAAATAAAGAAACCCACTCTGAAGATTATGAAGACCCATTTATTTATATGTTAGATGTCTTCTCAGGGATTGGCTTGTGTTTACAGAGGATAAGGGAGGAAAACCACAGCCTGAATTCTGCCTTTTCCAGGAAAACTCCAGATTCATTTCCAGAGTTTTCCTTGGACTCAGAGAAGTCTAGTCAAATTGCACGAAACCATCTTCTTAAGATTAGATTACAGACACTCACAGCCAAAGAGTGGATGGGGCTTGGGGACTTATGGAAGAATAATAGGAAGAAGTGTGACCCAAAGGGGATAAGAACTCCACAGGAAGATCAACTAACCTTGGGGCTCTCAGAGTCTCAACCAACAACCAAAGAACGTACACCAGCTGGACCTAGGCCTTCATATGTAGCTCATGTGCAGCTTGTCCTTCATATGGGTCTCAAACAACCGGAATGGAGGCTGTGCCAAAGCTGTTACCTGTATGTCGGTTATGTTCTACTAACTGGGCTGCCTTTTCTGGTCTCAGTGAAAGAGGAAGCATCTAGCCTTGCAAAGACTTGGTCTGGCAATACCCAAGTTGACCCCTACCCACTCAGAGAAAGGGAAATGGGGGAAGGATTGTAGGAGGAGGCAGTGAACTGGATGCAAAGTGAAAGAGTAAAAAAAATAAAATTTTTAAAAGATTAGCTGATTATTAATGGTTTTGATTACAATTACTATAACTTTCAAAAACCTCCTAATGTGTATTTCCTAGCATAATTTGCTATAGTATTCTAGCCACACTGACTTATTAATAAAATGACAGGTGGTATACCCTAAGTGACATCATTCACAACATGATCAATATAAAAAAGATTAGATAGCAATTTTATTTTGTAAATTTAGTCTTCATAATTCAGGTTCCACTTTATTATTATAAATAATTTTAATTTGGGCTTCTCTCATATGTGAATATGGACTGAGGGCTAAACAATGATGATGTATTTGATACAGCTTATTGTAAATATTTGAGCAATAATTCTCAATGGTAGTTCATTTTGCGTAACAGGAAACATTCTGAGGTTCTTTTTTTCCTTTTTTTTTTTGCTGGTTATTTTATTTATTTACATTCCAAATGTCACCCCGCTTCCCAGTTTCCCCTCCACAAAATTCTTATCCTATCCTCCCCCTACCCTCATGCTCTATGAGACTGCTCCCGCCAGCCATTAATCTACCCACTCCTGCATCAGCAGCCTAGCTTCCCTTTATCCTGGGTCATTCAGCCTCCACAGAACCAAAGGGCTCCCCTCCCATTGATACCAAATAAGTCAGCTGGAGTCATGGGCCCCTCCATGTGTACTCTTTGGTTGGTGGTTTAGTCCATGGGAACTTTGGGAGATCTAGTTGGTTGACATTGTTGTTCTTCCTATGAGGTTGCAAACCCCTTCAGCTCCTACAGTGCTTGCTCTAACTTCCCCATTGGGGTCACCCTGCTCAGTCCAAAATTTGGCTGTGTACTTCCACATCTGTGTTCGTCCAGCTTTGACAGAGTCTCTCAGGAGACAACTATACGAGGGCTCCTGTCAGTAAGCACTTCTTGGCATAAGCAATAGTGTCTCGGTTTGCTGTCAGCTGATGGGATGGATCCCTAGGTGGGCCAGTCTCTGCATAGCATTTCCTTCAGTTTCTGCTCCACTCTTTGTCCCGGAATTTTCTTTGACAGAGGAATTCTGGACAAATATTTTTGAAGGGGGCCCAATCCATCAATTGTGGGTTCTTCCTATCCACTGGATATGGTCTCTATTGGTTATATCTCCCCTTTGTTGAGTATTTTCAATAAGTCCTCCCTGTTGGGTTTTGGGAGCCTCTTGGGTCCCTGGCATCAGGGACTTTCTAGTGGCTACCACCAGTTCCCCCTCTTCATTGCTACACACCTACTTTCAAATTTCTGATACTCTGTACTTCATCCCCATCTCCTCCCATACCTGAACTGGCCTTCCCTTTTTTTGCCATTCTTCTCTCCCTCCCAGATCTCCCTCTACTTCCCAGAGATTATTCTCTTCCCTATACTGAGTAGTACTGTAGTGTCCACACTTTGGTGTGATCTTCTTTCTTCTTGGGTTTGATATGGTCTGTGAGTTGTATCATGGGTTTTCCAAGCTTCTTTTTGCCTAATATCCACTTATCAGTTAGTATCTACCAAGTGTGTTATTTTGTGCCTGGGTTACCTCACTCAGGATGCTATCTTCAAGTTCCACCCATCTGTCTGCAAATTTCATGAAATCATTGCTTTTAATAGCTGAGTAGTATACCATTGTGTAAATGTACCACATTTTCTGTATCCATTCCTCTCTTGAGGGACATCTGGGTTGTTTCCAGCTTCTGGCTATCATAAATAAGGATGCTATGAGCATAGTGGAGTATGTGTCTTTGTTATATGTTGGAACATCTTTTGGATATATGCCCAGGAGTGGTGAGGACCTGCGTCCTCAGGTAGTACTCTGTTCAATTTTCTGAGGAACCGTCAGGCTGATTTTCACAGTGGTTGTACCAGCTTGCCTCTTACCAGCAGCAATGGAGGAATATTTGCTTTTCTCCACATCCTAGTCAGCATATGCTGTCACCTGTGTTTTTGATCTTAGCCATCTTGATTGGTATGAGGTGCAATCTCAGGGTTGTTTTGATTTGCATTTCCCTGATAACAAAGGATGTTGAACATTTCTTTTTTTATTGGATAGTTTATGTATTTACATTTCAAGCGTTATCCCCTTTCCTTCTTCCTCCATCTCCCATCCACCTTCCCCTTGCTTCTATGATGATGCTCCCCCTCCAACCTACCCACTCCCACCTCAACACCCTAGCATTCTCCTACTTTGGGGAAAAAGCCTTCAGAAGACCAAGGGCTTCTCCTCTTATCGATTACAGACGGTGCCATCCTCTTCTACACGTGCAGCTGGAGCCATGGGTGCCCCCATGTGTACAGACGCCATGTTGTTTTTATCACTATTGCTTTGCAGTATAGCTCGAGTTCAGGGATGGTGATTCTCCCAGAAGTTCTTTTATTGTTGAGAATAGTTTTTGTTATCCTGGATATTTGTTATTCCAGATACATTCGAGAATTGCTCTTTCCATCTCTGTGAAGAATTGAGTTGGAATGTTTTTGGGGGATTGCATTGAATCTGTAGATTCCTTTAGGTAAGATGGCTATTTTTACTCTGTCAATCTTGCTAATCCATGAGCATGGGAGATCTTTCCATCTTCTTAAGTCTTCAATTTCTTCCTTCAGAGACTTGAAATTCTTATCATACAGATTTTTCACTTTCTTGGTTAGTGTCATACTGAGGTATTTTATATTATTTGCGACTATTGTGAAGAGTGTCCTTTCCCTAATTTCTTTCTCAGACTGTTTATCTTTTGAGTAGAGTAAAGCTAGTGATTTGTTTGAGTTAATTTTGTATCCAACCACTTTGCTGAAATTGCTTATCAGCTGTAGGTGTTCTCTTGTCGATTTTTTTGGGGGTCACATATGTATACTATCATATCTTCTCCAAGTAGTGATATCTTGACTTCCTCCTTTCCAATTTGTTTCCCTTTGATCTCCTTTGTGTCTATTGCTGTGGCTAGAACTTTAAGTATTATATTAAATAGAAAGGGGGAGAGTGGGACCTTCTCAGATACTTAAAAACACTTTTCATGGTCACAATTAAAAGTATATATGACACTACTCGCACCAATTAGAGAGACCATTTAGTGTCATTGAATGCAAAGGATTGTCCCACCGTGGGATCAGATCATATTCACCCAATGGAAGAGGATCACAGTGCTAAGCTAAGAAACTGGCTGTGAAGCTGAATGTGGAGCTATAAAGGAAAAAAAAAAAACTGTGTTGATAAATCCAGACAGAAATGCTCTTTGATGATTTGTTTCAATGTCTTGCAGATTATTTTTTCAGACATATGAGTGAACTTGTACCCTCATCAGCACCTGTCTGACATTATTCAAAGTCACAGTGAGATGAGAGTTAACAAATGACATTGTGCATGCTAAGATAATTAATTAATCTTAGAAACTGAGGGAAGACTTCACAGCCATACGTATCTGTTTAGAAGAGGAATAAATGTCAATAGCTCTCTTTTCAGAGGAAATTGAGAGTTTCTGAATGGCTTGTCTTGATTGAGTAGATATAACACAGATAAAAATGAGAATTAACAAATGCAGGTTTTAAAATATGTACAGTAATTACTATCTTCTCAGACCAGCTGCTTAATAAATAAAGAGTTAATCAAACAAACATCATTGGCCTTTGTAAAGAAAGCATATGATAGTTAAGAATAAGTAACCCTTTAGAGGTAGCAATAACTTTCATCACAAATTTATTTCTCTCCTAATAAATTTTGAATTCAGAATTAATCTCATATTCTAAAGATATATATATCATCATAAATTGAATAAACTTTTGATCTCATATTTAGAAAAAATCATCAGCTAAGTATGAAGTATGCCCCATCTAGTTGGCACAACTTTTGATTAAATGCAATGTCAAGTGCCAATTATAAACGTATCTTAGAGTCGATATTCTAGCATGTACTTCCCGTTAGTTCCTACAATTCACTTCATAAACTGTTAAGTATGCAAAAGCTAAGCTATTGTAAATTTAATTGAATTTCATACTAAATATTCTCAGTTTGCCTTGAAAGTAATTAAGTTAAGAACAATCAGAGTGTGTGATCATTTTCTGAAAATAGTGGGAGACATAATGAAATTTTCACTTTTTAAAGAGACTGATTTTGTGATGATTCTAAGTTTTCCTTTTATTTGAATAAAGACGTCATTTTCTGCAGTAATTATTAACAAGCCTGTTTCAGATCTCAGCAAGTAATGAACCAGACTGCCTCTATCTTGGGCTTGGAAGCCATCTTAGAGTAAGGAAAAACTAGACTCATCCCTGTTTATGATTAAACCTGTTTCTCAAGGCTTGGCCTAAGCTCCACCAGGCACCTCAGCTGCAAATGTTTCTGTACTGCCTGTTCTGGGAATTGCAGCAAGGCCTTTGTTTCAAAAGGCCAGAAGGTCATCAGGACCATCTTTCAGTCATAACTTTATTTCAGGGTGTTATGACTGACTTGTTATGTTTATGTTTTTGTCCCTGTAACCCCACCTGTTTCACCAGCTGAATCTCCCATTTGAAGCCTCCTAATCCTGAGTTATAAAAGATAAAAGCATTGTTTTCCTCATATCCAGTGCTGACTCCTCATGGCGGGAGTTCATGTACACAGCTAAGAAAGCTTGTTTTAGTTAATAGCTGGCTCTAATTAATTTGGTCATGATGGTTTGGGTTAGTGGTCTTTCTCCTCCCATCTTCGGGATTAACACATCCTTCTTACAAAATTTTATACTTTGTTGTGGAACTTACAAGTTTAGTTTCTGGTATGGTTTAAATTTTATTCCTTTTCTGGTTTTTTAAAAGGCATATTCTATGTTTCCATAGAAATACAAAAAGAGAAGGCTGAAAAGCAGGAGAAACCTGAGAAGAAAATACAAACTAAAGGTACAGTTTCATTTTATGCTGTCGTTGCTCCTTTGTCTCCCTCTCTTAAAGCTTCTCCTCCCCTTTTTCCTCTTCCTCTTCTCCCTCATCCTCTTCTTATCCCCCTTCCTCCTCTTCACCTCATTTTGAGGGGGTACACATTTTGGTATACTTGAATGACAGAAAAACATTTCCATGATTAAGATTTTGACGTTTAATTTTTATGATAGTCTTCACAGAAACATTTTCTTCTCCAGTTAATTCTAGGTGTGAATGTGTACCTTTCATTGATAAAAAAAAAAAAAATGAAAATACCTTCAGAATTGGTGAAAATCTTTACTTATATTTTTTCCTCAATAAATAACATTGTGAATATTATTTTTCTCAACAAAGATGTATTTTTCCTTTCATCCCTTCCTATCATGATTTGGAATTCACATTTTAAACACAGACTCTATATAACTTTAAATGCCTTTGTTATTATTGGTACAGATATTGGTACCTGTGATTACATCACAGGTCTCCTACTCTCTTCACAGCCTCTAGGGGTAGATGGGCTGTGACAACATCATAATTAGTCCCTTCTGTCTTCTGAGTCTGAATCCAGAAACTATGATCATACAGTAGAAGCATTTCAGTATAGCCAACCCGACCTGGCTCATGCGGCAAGTGATACTTTTCTGTGAGTGATCCATGAAGCCATAAAACGAATGGCATTCAATATGAACAAATTTCTAAGCATGACCAGATTTTCCAAAGGGGCACTTATGCATAATTTTGGATGTTGCAGGTGGTGAAAAAATTCTCACCATTACATTTATAGTATATAGAGGAAAATAATAAAAGTTCCCTATATTTAAAATTTAATTGTTGGAAAATATGGGTATGCAGGGCAGTAGAAGAGTGCTTGCATAGGATATATGGAAATCTAAGTTCAATTACAAGCACCTCCCTTATGAAGAGTTTTTAAAAAGTGAATGTAGTTACATATATATTATATTAAAAATTAGCTAATGTAAAAAATTAGCTCCCATTGGTAGAACAGTTGAAAATAATTGTTTTTAAATACTAGAAACACCTATTAGCTTGTGATATCGTGTTTGTCTATGTTAGGACATGATACTGTTGCTGATAAACATAACTTATGCATGCATTTGGACTATCCCAGATAATATATATAACCCATAACTTTGAATTCTGGATTGGTCAGCCAAAACTTACACCATCAAACACTATCATTACCGAATCGTCTATCTATGCTTGTATTTAAGGGCTAATATCTCCTTGCCTTTATGTTCCTTTTTGGTTTCTTAACTCTTTTGGCCAGGAAAATCGGACATTGCATTTGGGCAGGGATTGGTTAAGGGAACCATGACTAAACTGACTGCTTCTCTCTGCCTGAATTAAAGAGGAACACAACTGGCTCCAACTGGTGAAGGTCTGCCCAGCTTTACCTTGTGGACTCTATTGTTATTTAACTGCAAAGCTGAGGAAGTGTGTACAGTAATGCCCATGGGAACATTTGCATTTTGGACCTAGCTCTCAAAATCCTGCTGTCAAAGTCTTTAAGCAGCAGGCTGTGGAGTGGGTTTATTAAACCAGTGGGTAGCACGTAATTAAAACAGTGGATTTGGCTGAAGTTTAAAATAAATTTGTCAAAGGCTGTGCTGGAGATTAGTCACGTGAATATGGTTCTTGAGTAGAATGAATATATCAGAGTAAAATGAATACTTCTGAGAGACAAAACAACAGACAAAGGTAGACTATAGGCAGATGCATGATAGATAAGATGTAAAGAGATAAATAGGCAGAGCACAAAGATACATTAATATTTTTATCTACTTTCCTCTCTATGGGAACACAAGGGGAATATTTCATTTGCTTTCTATTGTCCTATCTATATCCGAGATAGAATAATGAATATATTCTGTTCCTCAATAGTTTAATGACAATATAAAAATAACTACATTTTTAAAAAACACTTTTAGACCTGTTTGTATATGTAGTGGATAAATGAAATGTTCTCTAAATTATATTCCAGTTTGACTGTGGATAAATGTGATGGCTTGTTGTAGTTTATATTGTCATTAAACCAATTGTTAATCTTTTTTTAAAAAAAGCATATAGCACTTCTAAGATGTGATCATTATAAACGACAAACTTATAAACAAATACCCTAGCTTAAAATTTTTGTATATACTAAAACTGAAGTATTTTATGGCCAGATAAGAGTTTTGGTGGTAAATAAAACTAGATTATATGCTATTTCACTCTCCTCTGTTTTGTTTTTCTCTTTTCCTTCTTCTTTTCTTCCTTCAGCTGACTACCCCTTTAAAAACCAAAAAAACAAACAAACAACACACACACACACACACACACACACACACACACACACACACACACACACAAAAACCCACAACCAAAACTTCTAACTCATATAAAGACTTTCATAATACATGATAAGTTTATGATTGGAATATTTGCTCATCAAAGAAACATAGAAAAGTAAACAATGTGGAGTGCTAGAGAACAAAGAGTTGTAAAATCCAATCCACTCAAATCTGTTAAGTGATTCATATTAAAGGGGGACAAATAATTTCAATTCTATTAGGCATTGAAAATAAGATTTTTTTAAAGTGTTTGATGTTTGGTGATTTAACTTTATAAGGTCATATTTTGCTCCTTTGTTTATTTTGATACTTTCCATTGGGGATGAATAGGAGAATTTCATGTTGTTAAAGATTAAACCTGGCAATATAATTCTGTTATTGCTTTAAGCATAAGCACTGACATGTTAATTAACATTTGCCTTCAAACTAAATTAGTCTTGGTAATATTTCCCATAATAAAGTCGGAACTTATTCTGTGATTATAACTTGGACAATGTACATACCTATGATCTTGCACTGAGTCAGCATAGTGAATAGTACTGTGGATCGGTAAGTTGGCTTAGTCAAAACACAACCATAATGTAACTCACCCTAAACTGCTAAATATCATTAAATCAAACATGAATGTGTGCAATGAATTTCCAACCATAGAAGAAAGGTTCGGCACAGCAAGATTTAACACATTTTTATGAAGAATTCTCTTTCCATACAAGAGTGACAGTTTATAATAAAAGCTTTCATAGGTCAAAATGATCTTGGAGAACAGCTTTTATATAAAGTCTAAGGTTTTATATTGTGTATTTGTCAAGTTAAAAGAGCTATTAAGAGGTTTCCGCCTGCGTCCAGAGCTGACCCTTTTCCACAGCTTTCGGTACCCAGATTCTGTCGGGGGATGGTGGGGAGAGCTGGACTCTCAGAAGTGCAGACAATCCTGAGCACACAGGAGAGACCACCACTGCTGCTCATATTTCTGGCCCTAGAGGAACCCGCCTGGAGCCCCCTGGACACAGGAACCTAGGAAAGTCAGGAACAGGATCCTTCCAGTCTCCGCCTGCACCTGGGGCTGAAAGCCAGTCTCCAGAATGCTGACACACCTGAGAGCAGAGGTGTCTGCTCCAAAGGACCCTACTGGAGCCCTAAGGACACAGAAACCCAGGATTAGTCTGGGACAGGATCCTTCTGGTTTCAACCTTCACCTGGAGTTGACTTGATCCTAGATCTCCTGGTAGAGAGAGCTGGACTCTCAGAAGTATAGACAATCCTGAGAGAGCACAGGTGAGACCACCACTTCTCATATTCCTTGCCCAAAAGGAACCCACCTGGAGCCCTCTAGACACAGGACCCTTCCAGTTTTTGCCTATGCCTAGAGCTAACTCTGTGACACAGCTCTCTTTACCCAGATCCCACTGGGAGAAAGCCAGTCTCCAGAAGTACTGACACACAGGCTTACAGGAGGGTCAAGCTACTGTCAGAGACAGCAAGACCAGATATAACTGGATGGTAAGTGGCAAGCACAGGAACCTAAGGAACAGAAACCAAGACTACTTGGCATCCTAAAATCAAATACCGGATATTCCAACACACCGGAAAAGTAAGATTTGGATTTAAAATCACATCTCATAACGATGATAGAGGACATAAATAACTCCCTTAAAGAAATACAGGATGACACAGGTAAACAAGTAGAAGCCCTAAAGAGGAAACACAAAAATCCCTTAAAGAATTACAAGAAAACCCAACCAAACAGGTGAAAGAATTGAACAAAACCACCCAGGATCTAAAAATGGAAATAGAAACAATGAAGAAATCATAAAGAGAGACAACCCTGGAGACAGAAAATCTAGGGAAGAGATCAGGAATTATAGACCCAAGCATCACCAACAGAATACAAGAGGTAGAAGAGAGAATCTCAGGGGCAGAAGATACCATAGAAAATATTGACACGACCTTCAAAGAAAATGTAAAACACAAAAAGCTCTTAATCCAAAACATCCAGGAAATCCAGGACACAATGAGAAGATCAAAGCTAAGGATACGAGGAATAGAAGACGGTGAAGATTCCCTACTTAAAGGGCCAGTAAAAGAACTAAACAATTTTTAAAAAATTTCTGAATTCGATAATCCATTTCTAGTATGATTTAGTTGATTAATAAGTGTGTTGACTCTTTTTCTGGTTGAATAGAATTAAAATTCTACCAGTTGTTTTCAAAATGATTTGCACATACAGGTGCACACACTAAACCTAGAGTATAAGCACTATTTTTCTGTACTAGTGGTTGAGTAGAATTTATTTTTTAAAGGACTGAAAATGAATGAGTTGTTACTGGGGTTTCATCTGGGATCCACTTAGAATTCTGGTCCTTGAATTTTATACCAAAATAATTTAGGCCAAGTGCCTAGAGTATCCTGAGTAAATAGTTGACATTCTCAAGAGATGAAAATAGAAAATGTCCAAACTGTCCACCCAGAGTAGAGTATCTGTCATTTAGTAGATTTAAATTGACTGCCTTGACCCTCTAGCTCTCCATAATGGTATGGGGAGATTTTTATTTATTTATTTAAGAAAGCTTAGACCTTATAGAGTAGGCATGTGCCCAACTAACTTATGTAAGTTAATAGTATGTTTATATGAATCCACCTTTGTCATGTGTTTCATTACCTCTCATTCTGCTCCTGCACATGACTTTCTCTGCATTTGGCTGCATTTGGCATTTTGATTCTTCCCTAGAATTCCTATCTCTACCTAGAAATCTCACCTTTCGTCGCTTATTCTGCTTTATGCTATCACATCCTTTTGGACTAATCAGAAGGTGATAGAGAAATACAAAATACTCAGGTGTTTACAAAATACTCAAGTAGGTAATAATCTAACAAAAATAACAACTGTACTCAACTCTGTGCTTATACAGAAATCTTCGTTTGAATAATACAAAAACATCCTTTACACAGTAAAAAGATAATCATAACAGGACAATGGCCAGAAAGACCATGGTACCTATTTAAATTAAACATATTTTATATTTATAAAGTCTCTGCAACAGACAATTTCCTTGAGTGATATTTTCTAGTCAAGGTAATTGACAGATCACCTTGGATTGACATTTGTAAGTCAGGGCAATGATTTGTGAAGTCTGTTCTGAATAGTATCATAGAAGGTTGAGCGCTCTTAGAACCAATATCAAGCTAGAGACCTTCCTTGAATCCCAAGATGTCTTTTCCCAGTGCAAGAGACAGGGCTAAGGTCCTACTACCCTGACTAGTAATTGGCATTGAGCCTGTGTATTTAAATGCCATTATATCCCTTTAGAATAATATGATAACAAAGCTTAGGGAAAGTACCGGACCCACCAGTGTGTAAAGCTGTACAAAATTCTAGAGAGCCACCATGCCTCCTAAACAGTGTGGTGGTTTGAATGAGAAGCATTTGAATATGTGGTACACAGCTGCTGGCAGTTAAGGGAAGCTTAGGAGTTGTGAATTTGCTGGTTGAAGTATGTTGCTAGGGCTTTAAATTTTCAAAACCCTCAGGGGCCTTTGGAGTTTGTTCTTTCTGCTCTACATTTGTGGTTGGAGATGTGAGCTCTGGACAGCCCCTGTCAGCATTCCTGGTCCTTGTTGCCATGGTTCCCCATCATGAAGGTGATGGACTTTTATCCCACTGGAACTATATACACAGATAAACCTTTACATTGTAGAAGTTGCCTTGGTCATAGTGTTTTATCACATTAGTAGAAAAATAACTAATGCAAACAGAAACTTCAATCTCTGGCAAGTGTATGTTTAAAATGATATATTGTTGGGAATTGGATCAAATGCTTTGTCTTATTTCGGCTCCTAAAAGCAGTGCTTCCAGACCCGAGGGTCTCTGTCACAGCACCGCCCCCAATCCAGCTTTAATTGATAATGAAGAATTGCCACAGAGCCATTGGTTGGGTAGGGAGACAGGCAGGAGTTTTAGATTGCAGTGTCAAGGAATCGAGAGAGATTGGAGAAAGAAGAGAATCACTGTGGCTTGGAGGGAGAAGAATCAATTTTAAGAGCTAGGGGAGAGAAGCATTCTACAATCTAGGTGGAAAGTGAACGAGGCCCTACAAGGACAAAGGGGGTTGGAGGGCTGCCTAGAAGGTAACAGAGCAGCAAAGGTAAAATAAAAATTTAGATGATGCAATGTTAAGCCAGAAATACTGGAGGGAAGTGTTTGCTAGCTACGGGGCGGATTTAGATGTGCCCAACCATTGAGCAAGTCAAGGCGTATTAAAATTAGCTTGTGTGTGTGTGTGTGTGTGTGTGTGTGTGTGTGTGTGTGTGTGTGTGTGTGTGTCATGAACAAGAGAGCTCTAAGGGCAGGTGCAGTATGCGCAATGGGGAGCCAAAGCAGTTTAACTAACCCACCACTACATTAATTTCTTGGTTTCATGAGCTCTTAATAATGAAGGATACTTCAGGCCTGTCTAAATAGCTATTTGAACTAATTGAACTGTATAGGTTAAGAAATAAAGACCCAAAATTGGGTGGGTTTGGAATTTGGAGTAGATTTAAGAGGATTGGGGAAAGGGGATAAATATGATCAAAGTGTAAAACAATGCATGAAATTCTCAAATAATTAGCAAAAATACACTGTAACTTCTTTTTAAAATATATTTGCATTTTTTAATTTTTGAGATTATACCATAATTACAGCTTTTATTCCTTCTTTTTCCTCCCTCAAACCCTCCGGTATACCCCTCTTTATACCCTATCTTTTATATTCTTGTCGTACTTTTCATTAATTGCTTTTATTTGCAACATATACATTTGTACATGTATATGATGTATATGTGTACCAACCTTTATCCACCAGTCTGTGTTGGCAAGACCTGAGATCGTGCACCTGAAAGAGTGAAGCAGACTACAACTGATGCTACAGACGGCCTTTTTTCTCAATTTCAGTGTGTTTTTATACACTAATATAACAGAGGAAGGAATGAGCCAAAGAAGGTTGTTTGAGTTCAGGAAAACATGATCAGAAAAACATGTAAATAAAATGTTGTAAGCACATACTAAGTGTTCACAGGTCAGCCCTTTCCTGGAACTTTCTCGGAATAGAGCATTTGAAACAAAGTTGCCTGGCAGATACTATAGATTAAACTTGGGAAAGCACAAAAGGGAATCAGAAGACCATATCCAGATTCAGGGCACACGCACCAGATTTGTGTAACTATGATCTGGCATCTAACAGGAACAAACATGTTTCACAAATTGAAGATAAATGTTTTTCATAGGCGGTCCAAAAATCCTGTCCAAGAACAACCCAGGGAATAGAATTCACCAGAGACAAAGGCACTCTGCAGGTCTCCGAGGCACTGCTCAACATGCATTATTCTTTTGACCATCTTCCCACATGTGCATACATACATCTTTCTAAATGCAACATGCTTACCCCATCTTCTGTTACTAGTATGCATGTTTTTAGGGAGGTTCATTTGGTATTAACGGATAACTTAAGGTTGAAACAATATGGATAAGTATCGCAGATCGGTAGAAATATTCAATTTTTCAAAATTATTCACTGATACCTCCCACAGTTAAAGCACTAAAAAAAATATCAAAACGCAGAAATTTATTAAAATAAATGTCTGAAAATGCTATGAAGTAAAACCATGAACCTCAAAGCATAATGTGTATTGTTCACAGTAGTATTTTTCAGTAGTTCTGAAGTCAAATATAATCCTAGATGGTTTACTTAGTTCGTTGTCACCTGTCATTTGGAGAATTTAGTACAAACAGCTGTACTTAAACACTTTCGCAAAAAAGATTTGATTTTGAAGTGTGATAAGAGGACCTCAGAGAACGTTGTAACTACTAAGAACTAGAAGACACGAGATAGTATAATCTCTGAAACACCCAGAAAATATATGTCCTTCTGATGGCTGCTAGGATAAAAAGCAGAAGCATGCAGGAGAGCTGGAGAGGAGCCATGTGGGAGACAGACATACACTTCAGAGTTGAGCTAAGCTGAACGTTCTGGTCAAACAAAGGTCAGTCTTGACAAGAGCACAGATGGCACAGCCATGCCAACTCAGATGCCAAGCCACAGAGCCACTCCAACTGGTGGATTCCATTTGTTATTAATTATGAGCCTATCAAGGGGACTTTTGTTTCATGTAAACAAGAGTGGCAAACAAACTAAGCTCTCACAGGTGCAAAAGCTTATTTTTACCCTGGGTTAAAATTACCCTCAACAAAATATGGCTTGCCAGGATAGGTCCGTAGCACATTGGTAGATTCCTGTTTTCTATGTGGGTGATAGGTTCTTGTCAGAGATGTATCAGCAATACTAGTTACTGTTGTTAATGTAGCAAAGTATTTTTATTTAAAAAGCCCTTATTCTTGCATTGCTGGGTCTAAAGTCATTCCAGTATTTGGCATTTTAGCACTCACTTGCCAAAGTTTGACGTTTCTGTCTAAGCATTTGTGGTGGCTTTCTGCCATTTTGAACAGCTCCGTAGGGCCTCGAAGTCCAGCTGTTTCACTAAACTGTATTGTGAAGTTAATTCTGAAGGGGGATAATGAAATTCCAGCATGTACCACGGTGTCTGTAAATCAACATTTTTGATTGAAGGAACCAGCTTTTCTCCCTGGGTAATGGGAATGAGGAGTTAATATGCTAATTTAGCCCCTTTGCTCTCTGGTTTTGTAGTAATTCTCTCGCTTATGCCTGTGCACATGTCAATCTTAGAATCTGCTAGTGGAGTGGACAGCCAGCTGTCTGAGGTGCTGAGGCAGAGACACAGATTAGGTATTCCCTTGGGGGTCTTTTTAGTCAGGATTCCAAATGCACAGTTTATCTCTCCGAAACTTGGTTCCCCCTAGAGAAACTTTAAAAGTTGTTTTGCTTTTGCCAAGAATTTTTTTTTGGATGTCAGTTTAATTAACAATAAGCCAAAGAAAGAAAAACGAGTTCGTTGTGGTCTCTGTTAGTGCTGATTTCCTACTCTTACTTGGTGAGATATTTTTTTTATTGCAATTAGCTTTTCAGAAGCACCTACAATTTCCATTAAGAATAAAAGGGGAAAACAATGTAGTATCTAGGTGTTCTGAGGTAGCGTCCCACTTCCTGCTTCTAGATAATAATCTAGTATACTTAAGAAATTTTCATAAACCACAAAAAGTGTCCAGAGATTGAAAGCAAACAGAGATTGAGAAAAAAAAGCATATTGGGTGTTCTTACAAAATATAGGAAGTTCATGTATTCCAAAATATATCGACAATGAATTGAGTGAGAGATACTGACATAAACATAGTCTGCAAAGGTGTAATGTAGTACATCCCTTAAAAGAGTTATATCTACTGAGAAGTCACATATAAACAATGGCAACATTATCACATGTTAATATAGAATTAATACATGGTATAATTGATGTCCAAACTAAATAAAGATAGAAAACAATTTTACAGAAAATCATTTGACCCAAAAATGAGGAACCTTTCATGGAATTGGAGATTGAAGATGAGGACAAGTGGTTTAGGAAATATAAAATGGAAGACACAAAGAAGCAGAGAGGAAAGTGGCCCAGGGAGAACAGTATTGTTCTCTGGAGTTATGAAAACTCACGTTACAACTAAACATAGCATTTAAGATAAAATGAATCAGATCACCATGAAAATGAAATGTTTCTAAACTTGTGATAGTTCGTCTTTGTGAATGATGCTATGGTAAACAAAGGTAGGACAATTAGATTTGTTTTTTATGCATGCCTTGTTAGGAGAGATGTGAGACAACAGTAACAACAACAGTAACAAATGATAAATATATACACAAATTTTCATATCTCAGACCATATATTATTGTATTGAATGATTCAGTAATGTCACATCTACAGCAGGTATCCTGCTCTGACATTTGGAAATAGACTTCTTTCTTCTTGTCCTCACAGTCTCTGACTAGGTAAATCTCCTCACTTTTTTCCACATCCTTTAGTGTCACGTGTACAAAAGTGACTTCTCCAAACATGTATGAGATCAGGTGCTATTATCTATGCCAACATGACATTTGGCTTATTTTCTCTGTTGCAATTACACTAAATGCAATTAATTACTCTGCAATTATTAGTTTGGCACTTGTCATCTATTAGAGTGTAGACATTCCATTGAAAAGGAAGGTATTTGTCTTGCCAAAGAGAATCTTCATCAGTTGATGGATGTTCTCTGCATATTGCTGTGTAAAAATAGGTTAGGGAGGGGATAAGAGAACCTGGGTAGGAGAATATCAAAAAGCTTACTTTGAAAGAGTTTAATGACTGAATTATAGTTAAGCAGTATAAGAGAGAGAAAGATGAGTGGGTTACTCTCTCTATTTCTAGGTTGGCGATTAATGTACACTGTGGATAAATAATAAGGCAAAGGTTTCTCTTAAATTTGAATACTCTTGGAATAAGTTCACTAGATTACAGCTCACTAAATTATGTTTTCTTTCCTTTGGAAAAAGTGTGAAAGCATTCTAGTCTTGCTTATCCTAAAACCATTCAATTAATTATTTCTCTAAAGTTTTGACACATATTTTTTAGTCACTGCTCTTTGCTTTTGGTTCAGGAGACTATATACTTCCTTGTGTTGATATTTCTGATATTCATCCAATATAAAACTGGACTATTTTTTAAAACATACTGTGTGTGTGTGTGTGTGTGTGTGTGTGTGTGCGTGTGTGTGTGTGTGTGTGTGTGTGTGAGAGAGAGAAAGAGAGAGAGAGAGAGAGAGAGAGAGAGAGAGAGAGAGAGAATCTTCCAAATTATTGATTTAAAGGCTGAAAATCTTAGGAACATTTTTCATCCATATATTTTAGTCTGCTTATGCCTAGATGTGAAATAAAGGTAATCATTTTCAAGTTTTATCTATGTATATAAACAAATCTTCATGGCAGCCAATGGGTGATTTCTGCAGGTACTCTATAAACTAAACTGTCATGCAGTTATCCCATAACTTCTGTTGATTCAAATTAAAGGTGCTATCTGCTTCTTTCCAGTTTCGCACAGAGAAAAGGAGAAAGTAAAAGAAAAATTAAAAGGCGAAAAACCTGAGAAGAAAGGTAGGTAGTTGTTCTTTGTGCCACTTTAACATTAAAGAATCTTTCCCTTTGGCATTTCTCCTCATTATATTTAGACTTTAAAACTGATGGCTTCTTCTAAAGGATGTATTATGGTTATATTCATGGAAAAAGACCACAAAAGAGAAATCTCTGAACTAAAGAGAATAAAGTATATTAAGCTCTTGTCCCCATGTTACTTTTAAGATATATGTCAGCCTTTCTTCTGTAGTTTTGAGCCCGCCTTAGAGAATATTACTTGAGAGAAGAAGAAAAATCTGGTCATTTTTATAGATAAGAGGCCATTTCCCCTCATTTTAATTAAATTGCCTATTATCTTACATGTTTGATATCGCTTATTTATTGGGCAGGGATAGGTAAGACAATTTCACTGTTTAAATCATGAAGATGAACATGAAAACCTTCCCCACCCTGCTCTAATCTGTATTTCCCACTCTGTCTCACCCCATGTGCTGACACAGCCACTTGTACGAGGCTTTGTGAAGCTCTGTCGAACTTTGTTAACAATATGTACACAATTGCTATTTCTATAATGTATGTATCACACAAATTAAGACAGCTAAAGGTATAAACACACATATATATCTTTTCCATCATATTAGTAATTTATATTATTGTTTCTCCTTTTTTTTTCCAAAATCTAACATGTCTCATATTCTGACTTTCCTAATCAAAAATACATCCTAGAGAGCTTTCCATACCTATTTTTCAAAGCTTTATAGTATTTGAGAGGAGGCGATCTTATATCACAAGCCTTAGCTTATTATTTGTAGAATTTACCTTAATGCGATTTTAGATTGTAGACTTCCTTCTGGTTCACAGTTCATATCTCTTGCCCATTTATTGCTGTGCGTGTGTGTGTGTGTGTGTGTGTGTGTGTGTGTGTGTGTGTGTGTGTGTCCGTGCTTACACATTCATGTACTGTGGTATTTCTACTTCAGGAACGTCATTAGGACCTCTATTAGAAATTAAGTCTAGGTGGGCTGAAGAGATGGCTCAGTGGTTAAGAGCACTGACTGCTCTTCCAGAGGTCCTGAGTTCAATTCCCAGCAACCACATGGTGCCTCACAACCATCTGAAATGGGATCCGATGCCCTCTTCTGGTCTGTCCAAAGATAGTAACAGTGTACTCAAGTACAGGAAATAAGTAATATAAATAGGAAGAAATTAAGTCTATACTAGTAGTTCTTTAAGTTTCAAAAAATGTTCCTTGGTTTACATTTTTCTTTGATACATCCCACTCTCCCTCACTGTTTTATGTGAAGTAAGATTACGGTTTGATGTTTTCCTGGTGTTTAGATCACATTTCAATCCTCAATATCATAGCTGGCTGACTTTTCTGGTTGATGCAACACTGCAGCTTAGATAGAATATGTAGAATGAATGTGATATTTATGAAGCAGAGAAGTGGAAACATGTTTCAGTATGACTTATTACATATTCATGCTTGAATATTAGAATAAATAGTGCACTTTTATTAATATTTGCCTAGTGGAAATTTCCTTGAAATTTGCAGCTATTATCCTCTTTGTCTGTCTCAGGCATATTTGTGCATTTCTCATATGATGGTAAGATAGAGAATTATGAACATAAAAGTCTATGTCCCGACAAAATCAAATAATTTTGTGGTTCTTATTAAGTTTCAAGCTTCAATATTACTGAATGTTTTCTTTTAATAATTAAAAGAATGCCCTTAAATTAGGCATGTAGAGAATTTATTCAAAATAAAAATCAGAGATAGAATGATTCCTATAAGTCTTCCTCTGTTTACATATGCCAATTAAAGATGTTTATGTTTTAATATGCATTATTGAAATGTTGACACTTTCCATAAATTAACTGTTTATTTGAAATATAGGAATATGTTACACATGCTATTGGACCTCTGAGACTATCTTAATTTTAACACTGAGACCTAACATTGTCTTACTATTTACAGAACAAACAAATGTTAAATAAATTAATGTTGATTAATTACATTAAATAAATATTGGGAAGATATTTCTCAGGTATCATGTAGGACATTACTAAATTAAAATATGTATTATTTTAATAATAAATTTCATTATTTTATACAGCATTGTTGATCCTAAGGTGTGTAACTCCTTAGGGAATCATTGATAATGTTTTGTTTGTCAGAATGATGTGATATACAAGAATCAGTGAGCAGGTATCAGAAAGGTTCAGCCTCTTTGTGATGCTCAAATCAGCCTGATAGATCAGTAAGTTGCTCTTTCCCAAATGTCCATGATGCTCCTGTTAAGGAACATGTTGATTAATCATTCTTTAGCTATAATATAAATATCTCCTGTTACTAATGCTAAAGAGTTATTTTCACAGGGTATATGTGCTTTATTTTTGTTTAAAAATTTCTCATTTTTAGTTTTCTTTCCCGAAAGCTTCACATGTTTGTCATAGAATCGGGAAAGGAAAGCTGACAGATCTAGCTTTCAACATACCATCTATTTGTGTGTTTGGGTTTTCTGTTTGTTCCGGTGAGGATCTAACTATTTAGCCCTGGCTGTCCTGGATAACCTCAATCTCACAGAGATCTTCCTGCCTTTGTCTTCTGAGTACTGGAACTAAAACCATTCACTACTGTACCCACCTATTTTCTAAATTTTAATTAATTACATTAGAATAATTAATTACATTAGAATAATTAATTAATTAGTACAGATTTTCTCTACTATTAGCTGTCCTGAAAGTAGATCTTTAGACCAAGCTTGCCTTGAACTCACAGAGACTCACCTGACTCTGCATCTCAAGTGCTAGGATTAATGGTGTGTGCCGTCATTGCCTGGTTACTTTCTGATTTTTTGTGACCAAGCTTATTTTGATTCTGTACACTATTACCTACTGATTACAGTATTCCTAAGATGGGTCCAATAGTGCCATAAATCCCCAGTTATTCTATAGAACTGTAATCAGAAGGAAATTGGCTTTGAAAACTATTAAAACTATGTGTGATTTGTAATTTGCTAATGTTACTTTTCTGTTTAAGCAACTCACAAAGAGAAACTTGAGAAAAAAGAAAGAGCAGAGACAAAGATGACAGCCAAAGGTACCCCTTCTCTTTTGTGATCTTCAGTTTTGACTTTTGATGATGGCTAGAGTGTACATTTGGGGGAAGTGTGAAGTTTTGTAATAATTTTCCTCTTCATTTAAATACAATGATTTAATATTGGATATCTACATTCTTGACTTTTGACGAGGGGAATGTACACATGGGAAGAAATTAAAGGTTTGTAAAAATTTTCCATTTCGTTTAATTATAATGATTTAAAAATCGATATCTGAAGGCTAATAAAACCAAAACACAGTTTTAAAAAATATCAAAACATGAAAGGAAAATAAAGTGTCCTCACATGTGAGTGGTAGAATTTTGGTCTGTCTGACCTTTGTCTCACAGTCTCATCCCCTTGCCATGGGGGGAGGTAGGCAAGTATGATCCAATAATAGAAAAATGACCCTGTTGTAACTGTCTACATTCAATAAACAGTTCCAAAACACTTAGAAGCATAGAAATTTCACAGGATGGAAAGCAAGTTTTGAAATATGTCTTCTTATCTTCCATGGCTACCATGAAAATTACGAGGGTCACAGCAAAATCTTGATTTTTATGTTGAATAAATGTGGAAGCTTAGTTCTAGCTAAGGAAACTCACTAAAGGGCACAGTAGACTGATGACTTTATTTTGGTCTTGTGAGCCCTGTGAGGAAATAAGAATTTGTACACAAAAAGCATTGATACATTTCAAGTCTATAAAGTCATCACTTCCTTATTTTGGAAGGTTAATTGACCTATAGTTTTTTTACCCTAAGTTGGCTTACCAAATGTTTTAACTGTTTTAAAATATACATTTTTAATTAATACTACAATACTGTCTCCTCAAACAGAACAAACAAATGTAAATGTTTTCCATTTATTTTAAAAATATGAATTTGATATGAATGTAAGATCAATATAAAAGTTATATTGGAGCAATCTTATTCCAGTATCATTAAAAAAAATCCTACCTCTTTGTGGGAAAGAATGTATCACTATGAAATGAATATTTATATAAGAATAATTGAATTTTTCGAATAGGTTCTAAAGGAAAAATCCGTGATTACTATTGTTCTAGCAATAGGAAACAGACATATCTGCTCCCACATTTATCACTGAGAATACAAGTTCATGTCAAAATACTTATCTTTTTATGTGGATTGATCCCAAGTCCTTACGCTCTTATGACAAGCAACTTACTAACTAAACAATCTCCCTATCACCCCAAACTCTTAAAATGATGTTAAGATGAATTCTTTAAATAAAAATTCCAATTTAGAATATTTAAAAACCAAATGCAAAGTTTTATCTTTGTAAAAAGAATTAGAAGCAGGTATGTTGGTTCATAGTGCCAAACAATAAATTCTCTCAGCTACTTAGAATAGTACCCACTCACTGTCTCCAACTGCACATGGCTCAAGTTTGGCTCTTCTAGTTCACTGAGGCTCCCTTTAACCCTCTGTTGTTTGTCACATACTCACACCGACAGGATAATTGATTGTCCTAGGCCTAGCAACAGAAAAAATCAGGATGGAAATTGTGATATTGTGAAATTGTGAAAGTTGACTACTATGAAATTTTAATCCAATTACTTCTGCCATAATCCATTGGTTAGCATATTATAAGACTAATCAACATATGCTAAGGAAGAAGGGGCTATTGGAAGTCGTCTTAAGTCTACCTACTACCAATGCTTTCTATTTTACTATCTTAATACTGATAGATATATGTAAACAAATTATATACATTTTATAACTATGTAATCTTCTCGTGTATGTTTTGATTTCAGGTTCTTATGCTCTCATGCCAAGCAATTTACCAACTAAACCATTTCTCCATCTATCTCTATATCTATATATCCCTATATAGAGAGACTATATTAGGAATGGCAAATGTATACATGCTCTTTATATGATATGTGAATTTCTTAAAATATAAAATAAGGATAAAAAGGCACAAACTAAGCAGGCGACATTGAGTTAAAAATTAAAATGAATTCCTTTAGAACATTGTGATCAGCACTGAAGCTAATGACTCCTGACGGTACTTTCAAATGACACCGTGTGCTTTCTGTTCTGTTTCAAACACAGCGTGTTCAAGTACAATAATTTTCCAGACCATCCTAGAAACTCTTCTTGAAAGAAACATGCATACTCATTGTCGTCCTGTGCTTGGTGTTTATATTAGACACCAGAGTGCTTATTTTTTTGTACATCATAAAAATAACAGAGCGGAAAAAAGAGAAGTCTAGAGGTGTGAACCCAAGTTCTGCCTGGTTCTCGCACCACCCTGCTGTTTTCTAGTGAAAGACAAATTTACTTGTTTTCAGAAGTTGATGGTACAAGAGGGAAGTCTTCATTTTCATGCAAAAAAGTTATTATAATGCTTCCGTTGAATGTGTGGTCTCTCTCTAAGAGAATCGACTTTGCCAGTTATAAAATTCAGTGGTATTAAAATACATCAGACTTTCACTAATGTTTAACTCAACAGTAACATTTATGCAGCGAGAAATCCATGAAAAATTTTACAATGATTATGTTGGATAAGTTGGATGCCATGTCTATCCCAGTGAAATCACAATACAATTTGTCTTTGAGGCATGTTGTTGTAGTACATATTACTTGAGGGTTTCTATCCCACCTTAGATTATTTACTTCCCAAATAAAAGAAATTATTTTTATATTTATCATATAAATACATGTTTATATTTTTATATTTATCATATAAAAATTGTTTATATTTTTATATTTATCATATAAATATATGTTTATATTTTTATATTTATAATAAGCATTAAGGCACTAAAGCTGGACAGATAGCTCTATGCTATATTGTCTACTTTCCTGTTAACAATCCTGAACTACCGTTTGCCATGCTCTGCCTGAGCCACTCCTATTCCAGTTCGGTGGCCCTCATGCCCACGGCTCATGGTCCACCTACACCATGCTACCTTCTTCCTTGTTTCTTTCCCTCTCCCCTCTTGTCTCTGCTGAGATCTCTGAGCCCAGCATCCGAAGTCCCACCTACCTCTCTTCTGTTCAGCTCCAGGCTGTAGGCATCTTTATTCAACCACCCCAATAGTAAAACCAGAAATCCAAAGCCGTCTCTTCACCTGCAAATTAAGGAAGAGATTCACCTTGCTGATGCCATGTACATCAAACACAACATATTTATAAATTTATAATATCCTAGTAACTGTCAACAGTATTTGCAAGGATATCCATTTTCTATTGTCTTGTTTGTCACTTAAAATGGTACTTGAAGAATAAGGAAAGTTGAAGAATTATGTGACTAAAGAAAAATAACCGTCTTAACTTCTTGTAGAGGACAAGAAAATTAAGACTAAGGAAAAGACTGAAGAAAAGGCTAAGAAGGAAATGAAAGTTGGGAAACAGGAGAAAGCGAAACCAGCAGCTGCAAAAGCCAAAGAAACTCCTCCGAAAACAACGCCGAAAGCCAGAGAGAAGGATGACAAAGAAACGCTAGCTGTGCCCAAGCATGAGCAGAAAGGTAAACTTTCCAAGGAGGAGAAGGAGGCAGTAGGAGGTCCTAAAAGAATATTGGACAAGAAGCAGATGTAGTCAAGTTAAACTCCGAAAAAGACTAAAATTAAACCTCAGATGGAGGAAAAAGATATCCAAGCCAATATGCCTGAAGTACATACGGCCATTGGATATTAACATACAAATAAATATAATAAAATGCATTCAAATAGCTAGACGTATTTTCAAGTGTTTTAAATACTATGGAGTGATCACCTGAAGTTATTTAAATTTGGGGCTGCATGCTGAATCGCGAGGATTTGGCAGAACAATTAAACAATTGTATGGGTTCGAGTCTGGGAAAGGCGGTTTTAAACATTGACAACGGCAGCATCTCTCAAGGTGTTGTTGCTCCAGGAGTCAGTGCACAATTCATATAGGAAAAAGAATATATAAAAACTTCACTTCCTCGATACTGATACCATTCAGAGCATGCACATTAAATTATCAAATCATTTCATTGTTGTAGGAAACTTGCTATATAATAACGAAGTGTTGGGCACTTTTCTATTCTTCTTAAAAATGTTTTAACTATAAGATATATGGTCTGCATAGGACAGGTGTGCTTTTCTTCAACTATGATGTATTAACTCACTTCTCAGAAATAGACCATTTACAGAGAGGAAGTTCTTTACAGAAGGATGCTGCGTGAATTTAAAATGGTCACCAAGGTCCTCTTTGTCCCACCATTAGGGTGCTTTTTGGGTTTGGATCTCCAAACCCATTCCTCAGTCCAGGTTACTACAAATCCTGATCTTCACATTCAGAACACAGCGTCTGCTCTGTGGAATCTGTTTCTGAGAAATATGTATCTTTTTTTGCGAATGTTACAAAATAAAAATTTCCTTGACTCCAGTACCAATTGAATAATTTTATTCAAAACCCAAAATGGACAACTTGGTGTCTATACAACTTTATTGTGACTTTTAAACTTTTTAATGGGAAGGCTATTTAAATGGTAGAACTGGAAAGATTTTTTCTCTTACAAACTACATAATATGAATTACATTCTCTTTGTAATTTTATCATATTTTCCAACATCACAATGTTTATAAACTTTGTTATGTAAGTAATGCATGTAAACTTTAATTTATGTAACAAAAGGTACATGTATAGAACATATTTAAGGAATCAAGAAAAATCCTCTTTTCGTGGTTCATAAACTTTACGTAAATTTTATTCATTTCAACTTAACTTTGGAAATTTGAACCTATTGTTTTCAAGATGATTACAGGATCTTGAAAATTGAAAATATAAATTTTTATCCTTAAAATAATATCACATATGAATGTGTGCACTGTAAAAGGATATAATAATGAGAAACACTTTAAATGAGTATTTCACTGTGATAAAAATCAGAAACATTAATCCTTTGCTTCACCATATGAACAGTTGGATTCTAAAATACTGTGAAATTCAGATCACCCTTTAAGAAAGAAAATTGTAAGATGAAACCAAGTACACTTAATCTATAATTTTATAATGTAAAATGGCAGAATACTTAGCAAGTAACTAGGCACATGACCACCATTTGAGATGTTTAGTGTCTCCCAGGGCTTGGAAACCACACTTCAGTGATAAACTGGTTACTTTAGGACACTTTCAAAGGGTGTTTATTTTCAAGGTCACAAATACAATATTTTGTCATATCACTAATCAAATTTATTAAAGGTAGGATTATATGCCAATTCCATTTTCAATTTACTGTCTTGATTGTTTTGTGAAGAGCGAGTTAGGCATTATAAGGAAGAAAAGTATCAAAGTGACTCTAACATCTAAATAAACCCAGAGGCTATGGCGTGGTACCTACTGAATACTGCTACAACCAATAAAGAAAATGATATAATTTGGTAGATAATAATTCAAACTGTAATGGATGGTCAAAGAATAATAATTTGTTTCTTTCCTTTTCTTTTTTAATTTTCTCTTCTCTTTTTCCTCGTTCTTTTTTCTTTCTGTTCTTTTTTAACTAAGGAGATATTTAAGAGCATTTGATTTTAAAACATAAGTCATGTGATCATGGCAATGTAAACAAAATAAAGATACGGTGTTTTCTATTTTTTAAATAGCTTTGATTTTTAAATTCCTAAACTGATAACACAACAAAATTGAGTTATTGTGAAATAAGGTTTATTTGCTACGCTGAAGTACGCTGAATAAGGGTGGATTCACACAAACATAAATGTAAATAAATATATAATACATATATGTAAATTTTATGTTCAAATTAATGCTGTTTGTGTGTCTGTGTATGGATTTGCGCAGAAGAATTTAGGTGCTCTAAAGATGAGAAGAAAGATGAGAAGAGGTCAACAGGTTCACCGGAGCTGATTCTGAAAGTGGAATTTGGCTCTTCAAGAGCAGGAAACAGTTGGGAATTGGGTGATCTCTCCAGCCCCTCATACAGATAGATTTTAAAAATAATTACTTTAAAAATCCAATACACTTGGGTTTTGTTTTGGGGCACAATCTTATCCAGGACAGACATTTGTTGGTAAAATTTGCTTACACAGTAAAATTATCAATAAAACCTCATTGTTTATATATATATATATGATTTATAATATATAATATATATGTTTATAATATATATAATTAAAACAATAAAATGCCTACCAAAAAGTTACCAATACTTATTATATAATCTTCTTTTTATAGAGCATTTCAAGTTCACTCAAAGCAAGGTAACAAAGTTGACATGATTTGCCATGTCTCCCTGGTTTCTGTAGGGAAGTAAATATCTCACAGCTGTTACACACACTCTACTCAGCCTTTTGTCATTTTCATCCTTTAACCATGAGTCAAGTACTCGTGGAAGCCAGAGCAAGTATAGCTGTCAGAATCTGCCATAGAGCAACACACCACACTTACCCTAGCATGACTAGAGATTATTTTTTAAAAGTCATTTCTGCACATTTCAATTGACTGATGTTCCACAGGGAGCCCCAGCCAGACATCGACAGCTGAGTAGATTCATCAGTGCTCCCTGAGGAGGCATAAAGGCAGGAATGGACAACATGAATTAATGGTAGCAGAAAGGGTTTGTTTTTTTTTTTCATTTTTTCCCAAAGTGGTGTCAAATAGGGAATTGTCATACAGAAGTTACTATCCTATAACTACAAATGCCAGAATGTAGGGACAGTCCAGATTTTCTTCAAGGGTAGTTTCCTACTATATTCAGAAGGATTTAGAGAACTATTTCCATAAATTGATTATTCTCAAATTCAGAAAACTTGACTATGGTTTGTTCTCAGGCAAGTAAAACCGAACTTGAACCTTATAACCTTACTAGAATTTTCACAGATTGTTAAGGTCATCACTGAGGACAGGTGGAATCCAGCACTATAAAAAAAGTTTATACATACATATAATATGACAAATGTATATATATTTCTTATATATGCATATAATATATATACATGTACATGTATATGTATGTAATATACATGTATATTATTCTTAAGTTCCCTGTTGTATGTTGAAGTTATTAGAAAGCAATGTCACGTCTTTTACATGTAGTGAATACTTTTAAAATATATTTATATAGGTAATATTCTAGGTGTAAAAAACAACCAACCAAACAACCAAAAGCAAAACAAAACAAGACAAAACAAAAACAAAAATTGAATCCACAAAGGATTTTCCACTTTGTATAAAAAGCTTATTAGACTATTCATAAATTAATTAAATGAATAGTTTTGGAAACAGATATCATGGGCATACATAGTCTCTTCCTTATAAACTTCAGACAGATGTGACTAATAAAAGAAAAAAAGCCAGGAATTTAAAATACAAGTAGCGATTTTTGTGGGAAAAAAGAAAAAAGAAAGAAAAAGAAAAAAGAGGAAAAAAAAAACCCGGGGCTGCAGAGAGTGATTCTCTAGTGGTATTGCTATTGTCTTGGTCAAATGTATTTTCTAAGCCAGTTAAAAAATGAAAATTTAAGAAAAAAATCTGGAGTGCAAGGCAAGTGGGGGGTTGATCTTAGAATGAATGATCAGGTGATTTTTTTTTTTAAGGTTAGGAAGCAAGCATCCTGCAGAGCCCTCTTAGAGAGGGAATTTAGAGAGAGGGAACTCTGGAAGCCAAAGTCTCATTTGTCCTTTAGCTCCGAGTCTTTTTAAGAGTCTTTGAGAGTTTTCCATCACCTAATTTAAGACTGGTTGGTTTGAACAGACCGACAGGCTCACAATTTTTGGTCAAAGCCTGGTCAGGCTGTGAACTTGGAACACTGGTCCACCAGCAGGGGGTCTTAATGGATGGAGAAAACCGCTATCAAGCTGATTTTAAGCAGTGTGAGGAAGTCATCTTGATCATCTGAGGTTCCGGTCCCTATCCTGTGTAGGATCTAACTCCCAGACAGCCATCTGATTATACAATGTGGGGGACTGTTAAACACTCAGGGTATCAAACCCATGGTGTTCCAACTTTTTAAGAAACGGATCCTATACACGCATTCTGGCATATATCCTATCTTTTGGAGAAATATTCCTGAGCCACAGCAAGGAGTAACCATATGTTAAATGAGGTCCAAAACAGGGGAGAAGATGGGCATATCACACTACTCCAAATCCATATTGTCCATTTTAAGAAAAAATATTCTTAGCTTTGTTTTATAGCAAAATCTTGTGTCTAGGAAGGAGAAAATAGTACCGATTTTAATGTTACTTTTGTCTAACACCAAAGAAGTCCCGTAGCCTGGAATGAGGCAGAACCCATCCTTGGAAGTGTTTCAGCAAACGAGTAGATTTATGGGCTTGTCTGAATTGGGCCACTTCATTTCAGCAACCAGAATACATATAAACTTTACAAACATTATAAGCTTTGACTCGTCCTTATTAGGTACTAATGAAAATAATTTTATTTTTTAGATTTATTACAGTAAATACATTCACTATTTTAAAAATGACCCAGCAAAGCTTCATAAATAAATGCTCTTGGGTATTTATTTCTACAAAATAAACACAGTAATTTTCTGTTTGGTGAAAATAATTTTGAACTATTAAAACTGTGTCGTACCATATAAATGCAATAAACTTTCTTGGTGCTAGAGCTTCCTATTCATTTGGTGAGTTAGTAAAATGTCTAATAAAAATATTTTAAAATGTAAGTCATTAAATACAAGGATCATAATAATATACATTTTTAAAGATGCTGTGAGAAAGTTCGTGAAATCTTTTATGGTGTATATTAGGGTTAGATTGACCATGGGGGAATTCAAAGTTTGCAATAATATTTATTTCCATGGGCTGTATATAATAAAGAAGTGAAAGAAATACCCAAATCCTGAAACAATTTTAGACTCTGCCTGCATCAACTGTCTGGTTACTTTGCTGGTGTATGTTTATGGACTACAGACTAGCCAAGAGCAGGAAATGATCACATAATGATCAGTCAGTTAGTTAGCTTGTTATTTCTATCATTTGGTGCTCTTGATTCTCCAGGTCACATTTCTGATAAGGAGAATTTCCATGAATAGGACCCTAACAGGTTGCAATGTGCTTGCCCTCTTCGCCTTATTCCAGAATTATCTACAGTCTCACTTGGATAGTCAGCAGAGGTCCTGGGTCCAGTAGCTGGTAACATTCTTAGTTGGAGAAAATTTTCTTTTGTGTACCTCATGTTTCCTTTTCAAACATTTCACAAGGATACATGACAACAATTGCTTTAAAGTAAGGAAAGGATCTTGAATTATCAAATATTTTCTACCCTAATAAAACCATGAAAGTCTGTTTCCATATTTAAAGCTTTCATAAGTAACGAGTGGGACCTTCTGCATGTTATGTATTTTCTTTGTATGCTCATAAATCACAATTTATTCCTTCACAGAGATAAGTAGTAGCCAAAGTAGATGTGTGCCATTTTGTTTGCTCTGTTACATCCTGTTTTCACGCAGAAATGGCAGATGGTGATGACACACTTTCATTGCTTCTTCTTTTTCTCTATTCTGTCAGATCAGTATGCGTTCTGTCGATATATGATTGACATGTTTGTCCATGGGGATTTAAAACCAGGTATTCCAAACAATTCTTATTTTTGTCTGTCTTAATAGCCTTTGTTCTAAGACTGTCGGCTTTATCTGTACTAAGCTATGTTTTCATTTAAAGACTTGCATAATGCATGTGCAGATCTAGAATAAAGACAATAAAAATACAGAAATAATAACTGGTGCTGGGCCCTTTAACTACCTGTGTTCGCTGCATGGCCTGTTGAAATGATGTCAGGTGAAAGCTCAAAGATGCTAATATCTTCATACATAAAAGTGCTAATATCTTGAATAATATCTTGGAGTGAAGCAATGAGTCACTTGATTTGATTCTTGGTAAATTTAGAAGAAAAGACTTATAATGAAAATACTCTTTATTCTGATTGTGGATAAAATTCACAATAAAATATATCACTGCTCAAATACTGACTCTTACTTTTCTAAAACATTTCAATTTTCTTACTTATGGTCTTTGGTGAGTCCAGAAAAAACACTGATGGAGTTAGTTAACTTTGGTTCACATCACTGCAATGAAGAAAGGCTTTCAATCACACCAAGACACCTCTACTCTTAAGTATCTTTAATTTTTCTATAGAGTATGCTTAGGATAGCTTACTTAAGATGAACAACTTTATTCTTTGTACTACGCCTCATAGTATATTTAAAAATCTGTCAGACTAAATATTTACTGAATAGAAGCTGATTTTGAATACCAACTGTACTTTAGCGCCATACTTTTGTTTTGTGGGCGTCTTCTAGAAATCACATGAGTATAATTGTACAAACACTTTGACAATCAATCTGTGAAATTATAAAATAATCTAGTTCTAGAGAACTCTAGAACATGAAGTCAATCTGATAACTGAAAAACTTTAAAGAATACTTTTGAACTTCTTTTCTTCCACTGAATTTCTTTCTCTTCCCTCTTTTTCCTTTCTCCTTTACTCCTTCTCCTTGTGCTCTCTTCCTCCTCCTCCTACCTCCTTCTCTCCATGTCTTTCTCCTCCACCACCCCTTCTCCTTCTCCTCAGATTTTTCCTCTGCCTCCTCTTCCTTCTTTTTTTTCTCTACGTTTATGATTTAGAAACTGTGATGAAAAAAATGAGCATTGAAATTGTAAGACCTTATTGATGAAACTAATATCTGTCAAAATTTTGTATGTAATTCCCTAAAATGTTTGGTCAAAATGTAGAGGAAGGTAGTGTGATCACTTACGAAAAGTGGATTTTGAGCAAAAATGTGTAACTCATTTATGGCATGTGAGTTTGAACCAGTTACTGCACACCAGCTCTTCAATGTCCTCGCATCTAAAATAAACTCAGAGTAATGGCATCATCTGCAAAGCATCCAGAGGATGCGCAGAACAATGTCATGCTGCCCCAATATTTAAAATTATTTTATCACAACCTTTGCATACATACGTACAGAAAGTGACCACCTAAATGCTGATGTATATATACAGTAAATGCAATTTTCTAAAAATACTTGTTGCCTACATCATTCAGCTATGGTAGTTGGAAAAAGTCTTACTCTAGTTAGATAGGAGGTCCTACTCTTGTTATCCATGACTCAGGACACTGAGGAAGGAGGTTCGAGAGTTCCTCACTGGCCCTGAACTTCAGGGAAGATACTATGGAGCAAAGAAAAATAAACAAACATACAAAGAAAGGAAGAAAGCCGTTTTGCTTTTGTGGGATCAGCTGTGCTTAGTATGCGCCAAGTTTTTGATATGCATGGATTGATAAATGACTAATATATACTGTGTCCTTGCTCTTTCATTAGCTCCTAAGGTTCATCATTTAATAAAGAAAACTGTTCTTTTGCTACTGCATCTATCACTATTATCTGCTAATAAATGACAGAGGGTTTTCTTAAGAAAGTTTTTTTGATAAATCTAGCCAGGCATTGCCAAATGCAGCAAGACTTACTGACGTTTTAGCTGTCGAAATACTCATCAACTCTTTATGAACTCTGACTACAGAGGAGGTCAGAAGGAAGAAGAAAAGCATCTCTAAGGGGGTTAAAGTGGATTTTGGTAATGGACACACAGAGAGTTCTCCATAATGAACATGTACTGACACTCCAGAAACCAGAGGCTTCAATCCCCAGCAGTGTCTGTTACTCTAACTCTAAACACTGTTTCTGAAAAGTTTGTGAGTAAATCTCTCAGCTCCATGAATTAACGTATCTTCTCTGATTTACTTCATCCATTGTCTTGAAGGCCAATATGTGAATCAATGTTTTCTGTTATATTTCTTGGCCAAACACTAACATGGAAGGAGAAGAGAATTAAAGGTTTGCAAAGTATTTGATTTTTCCTAAGGGCCACAGAGGGGGCTATACTCTCCTACCTTTGTGAATCGGGCAGTGTAATAATAGGACTGATTGAACACAAAATATGATAAACAGTTATTTCAGAAAAGGGAATGAAAAATGATTTAACTGGGCACATGGATTTAGAAAGAAGATCGACGATAAAGACACTTATTCTGAGTAACAATTAGAAAATGAAATGATTTCTGCCAAGCTTATTGATCCACGTGTATCTAGTATTTATACCTGCTTCCATCTGCTTCCAATTAGGATCAATGCTCTGCCTGTTATTCTTTAGCTGGACTTCATCACTAATTATTGGTAATGAGTTTTTAAAAACATCATTTGAATTTTTCCTTTAGAATTCAGTAACCCCTTATAGAATCTTGTTGCACTCTTAAAAGTCAGGACGAAAAGGAAACGTATTGGTGACAACATAAATTAGGCACCAAATTTTGCTATTTTATCTCAGCAAACAAAATACTTCTGATGACTCTTGAAAAGTTAAATCTGAAATGTTATCACTATAACTGAATATAAGTTCAAAGTGCCTTCTTTCTTCCTAGTGAGCAGTTCCATAAGATAATGATAACCCTGACTTCAGTTTCAGAGACAGAGGAAAAAGACTGTATCGGTTTTTTATATGTGATTGCCATTTCCCTACACTGATTCACTTTATATTAAATTTGAGTAACACAAAGGAAATCCTGTATAAATCTAGAAGGGCAGTAATTTACTTTCTATTGATTTAAGAAATATTGTGAACACTGAAGATAGTCTTTTGAGGAAAAGAAAACTATTATATTATCCTGGCTTTCAGTAATTCAACAACCATAAAACTGCTTGATTGTGTAGGTTGGCAATGCTCCAGTATGGTTTTTGTTTTTGTTTTTGTTCTTTTTTTTTTTCAGTATTTTTTGACATAGAGAGACTCAGAGACAGAGAGAGAGAGACACAGAGAGAGACACAGAAACAGAGAGTGAGGCAGAGACAGGGAGAGATGGAAGGGGGGGGAGGGAGGGAGGGAGGAGAGAGCTGGTCTTGTGTTACAAGTCTTAAAATTGAAGTTCAATTTCACCTAGTGTAAAAATGATCCATTTGTCTCTGTTGTATGCTGAGACTGAATTTATTTTGTATTGTTTTATATTTTGGTGTATTTAGAAATCAATTGTACACATGTGTCAAAAAGTAAAATATCAGTTTATTTACCGACTTGTTCCTAATTCAGTTTATATTCAAGTACCTTGTGGCTAGAATTTTTTCTTTTTTTTTTTTCTTTTTTTTTTTTTTTTTTTTTTTTTTTTTTTTTTTAAAGCTGGGGACCCGACAGGGCCTTGCGCTTCCCTAGGTAAAGCGCTCTACCCAAACTAAATCCCCAGCCCATTTTTCTTAAATATATTTATACCATAGTTTCATTATTTTTGTTAGCGGAAAAGAAACATGATTCTTCTTGTCACATTGTCTTTTTGTGAACCTCAGCCTGGGTCTCATGAACTTGTATGGATTCCTAAGCAGAATCATCCAGGCTGTGGAGGAAACAGTTTCTGTAAGTAGAAAATCGTATGACCCACAGATGTCTTGATACTGACTGTAAACGAAGAAACAAATATTTAATCCAGAGACCAGGACTGGTGTGCTCTGGATTAGTAACTGTAGAACACTGCCCCTGTCAGTTTTTCGCCTCTGTAGCTATTATGATTCAACTTTAATATAACTTAAAAGCTTATTTCTCAGAAGTTAGCCTACAATCATAATTCTTGTATCTAGATGACTTTTCCTTGAGTCGATTACTTATGTCAGAGTTATTCGTTTCACCTTAAATGTCATTTATTTTCCTAAAATTGAGGGTATTTACCTTGCCAAATTCTCTTTTACTGCACAAAGCTATTATTCTGTAGCTTATTCTCCATTTCAATGAGTTTTAAATTCTGAGCTCAAAAGAGCCCTGAGAAGCAAATTAATCTCCTCATTTTACTATGATCATTTGCCTGGACTTTAATGATTTTTTATTTATTTTTTTATTAAAAATAAAGATATTTTCATACAATATATTCTGACCTTTCTCTTCCCTTTTCTTCTCCAATATTCTTCCCACTCTTCCAATTTTTCTGTCTCTTTTTCACTTAACTATACAAGCAAAAAGAAGACAAAGAAAAATAAACTCACAAAGGTAAAAGGAAACTAAGCAGAAGTATATAAAAACATGCACACAAACACATACATGCACATACACACACATACACGCCCATACACAAACACACGTGCACATAAACATAAACTCACTTGTGCACAAACTCAAACACTTATGTACATACTAGCATGCACAAGCCCATATATATATATGTATATATATACATATATATATGTGTGTATATATACATATATATATATATCACAAAATCACACACACACACATGTAAAAACATAAATATGTATATGTACACACACTCAAATATGTGCCCCCTCAAAAATGCCATTAATATGTCTAGTAAGGTTAAAAACAAACAAACAATATAAGAGAAAATTCTGAAAAATACTTACAAATTTATTTTTGTTGCCCATCTATTGCTGGATAAGGGACTTTCCCTTTAAGTGTGGTTTGTATATCCATAAAGTCTCTCTTCAAGAAAAGCTAATTTTTTTTACAAGCAATTGTTAATTAAAAATAACTTATTCATTACAGATGGAAACTTTTCTCTAAGCCCTGTCTCAGTGCTTGGATTCTATGGGTCCCAAATTCATGCAAACAATGTGCCTGCTGCTCCAGTATCTTTGAGTTTATGCTGTTGTATCCAGGAGATTTTTTTTTTATAATATACCTTTTTCAGCTTTAACTATCTTTTTGCCTCCTCATGTGTATGGTTCTCTGAGCTCTGAGGGGAGGGATTTGTTTAAGATATTTCATTTAAGACTGAGTGTATCCAGGTCTCTCACTCTGTACATTTTCCAAATGAACGTCTCTGTTCCTTTTCATATACTGCAAGAAATTCTCTAGAAATGAATAAATGAGACCTTAACTATAAGTATGACAGAATATCATTAGAAGTCATTTTATTGATACATTCCTATAGCAGAACTGTAATATTTGGTCTTTCTCTAGGTCCATGCCTTATTTAACTCAGAATCTTGGCCCCACAAATAATTGTAGACATGGATTTATGGAGTAGACCTTAAATCAAATCAGACATCATTGGTTGTTCCCATAAGATTTGTGCCATTATTGCACTAGAGTATCTGGCACTCAGGACACTATTATATAGATCACAGGGTTTGTCTTATGTTGGTGTGGTGGTTTGAATATCCTTGGCCCAAGGAGCAGCACTACTAGGAGGTATGGCCTTTAAGACCCTTGTTCTGTCTGCCTGGAAGCCAGTCTTATAGCAACCTTCAGAATGATAGGTGGAACTCTCAGCTTCTCCAGTCCCCCCTCTCAATTACTGCAGCTCCATGCCTACCTGGATGCTGCCATGCTCTTGCCTTGATGATAATGAACTGAATCACTGAACCTGTATACCAACCCCAAATAAATGTTGTCCTTTATAAGAGTTGCCTTAGTCGTGGTGTGGTGTCTGTTCACAGAATAAACCCTTAAGACAGGGACTGAGGTACTGCTGTGATAGGCCTGACCATGTTTTTACTTGGAAGGATGTAGATTTTGAAACTTTGACATTAGAAAGCAGTGGAATATTTTAAGTGGGCTTAACGGGCCATCTTAGTAGGAATATGGAAGACTTTGTTGCTGAGAGTGATTGGAACTGTGCAGACCTGGCCCAAGAATGTTCAGTGGGGAATTTCAGTATGTGGCCTAGAGACTGTTTTTGTATGAATTTTGATGAAGAATGTGACTGCCTTTTCCCTTGTACAAAGACTCCACATGAGTCTAAGGCAGAGAGATTTATATTAATTGCATTGACAAAGAAAGTCTCAAAAAAGCCCAGCAGAGACTGTTTTCTGGTTTAGTCTTATAAAGATCAATTTAATGAAAAGGAGCAACTGGAAAAGGAAAACTATAAAATTTATGATTCAAGTAATAAAGGGTCACCAGGAAGTAAAATGGAGCTCAATCCTATGTTCAAGGAGATAAACAGATTAAGGAAGTGGTGACTTTGGGGAAAAGATCCTATTATAGGTTTTACACACCTTTATTCTAGAAGACAGGGGCAGCAAATCTCTTAAATCAAGGCCAGCCTCATATAGACTAAGTTCCAGGTAGAGGAAAGCTTAAGTCCATGTGTGTTGGTACATGCCTTTGATCCCAGCATTAAGGCAGAGCCATACAGACCTCTGAGTTCAAAGTCAATCTAACAGAGCAAGTTTCAGAACAGCTAAGCTTAGGCAGTGAAAAGACTTGGACAACAGAACACTGGTGATAATGTAGCAGAACAAGAGGGACATGTTCCAACTCTAGCAAGCAGCAGAACTTGGCAGCTTTGGCTATGTGACTCTGGCTTTAGAGTCAAGAATAGGAGGGACTATTGGAATAATTAAGGCTGTTTAGCTGGAGTTAAGAAATTAGCAGTGATTAAGAAGAGACCAGCATCGCTGAGGTAAAATCTGGGAAGTGTTTTCTGAGATCAAAAGAAGGTGAGTTCTGGAGATAGCCAAAGTTGTAACTTTTGCTTCAGCTGGACTTGATAATGTGTAAGAATCACCAATGTAGTACTTGTTTTGAAGGTATGAAGTGGTTATGCTTGGCACTGTGAGAGGTCAGGGAATGTGATTTGTTAGGGGTGCAGTTGTAGTTGAAGGCACAGGACTGAAGGGATCATGCAAAGAACTTGAGCCTTGTCCCCATGAAGAGAGCCTATGAGAGACTGTTGGTAAACCATAGGTATAGCAGAAGATCCCAGTGTATTGTAGATGCTAGTATTGTGTGATGCTCACCAAGAACAGCAACAGGAGTGAAGTAGAGTTAACTAGAGCCTAGAGTGCTAAAGAGAGCAGAGCTGGAGAAGTAACCAAAGCCCTTTGGAGGAGCTCAGAAGATCATATGTGGATCCCAGACATTGGAACAAAAAGATGTGCAGATGAAGGTGACCTGGAGACTCCAAGATGTTAAAGATGCCAGAGCTGTGGGAGGCCTGCTGAGAAAATCTGCTACTAGGGAGTGGAACCAGCCCAGGAGAGAGAAGTTTGTTGCAGTCAACAAACATAAAAAAGGAGATGGCAACCTGAAGCTCACTTTGACATCAGACATGGAGATGCAGAATTTGGAGTTTGCCCAGCTTGTTTCCTGACTTGCTTTGGGGATTACAGTTAAGTTATTGGATGAATCTCAGAAGAGATTTTGAACTTTGGACTTTTCACATTGTTGATACTGCTATAGATTATGGGAACTTTGGAAACTGGATTAAATGCATTATTTATTATGTTATGGCTAGGCATGGCAACCATAGACTAATGTGTTTGAATGGGCCAATGGAGGGTCAGGGAGTGGAATGTGATGGATTGCATATATTTGACACAAGGAGTAGGACTATTAGGACATGTGGCCTTGTTGGAGTGGGTTTTGCCTTGTTGGGGAAAGTGTATCTCGGTAGGTTTGGGCTTTAAGATATTAGTCCTAGCTGCCTGGGGTCTGGCTTATACAGAATGACTTTTCTTGACACATGCACTTACCTACTATTCAGGATTTTTTAAATAGCTCTTTAGTACGAACCATTTATTTTGGATGAGGCATTCTTCGGTATGTGTCCAGGAGAAGTATAGCTAGATGTTTAGTTTGTTCTGTTCCCAACTTTCTGAGAAGCAGCCACACTGATTTTCATAGTGGCTGCACAATTTTATTCTCCCACCAACAGCCCATCAGTGTTTCCCTTAGTCTACATTTTCATCACTATGAAGTATCACATGCTCTTTTTTGGTCTTGAGTATTTGAAATGGTATAAGATGAAATCTCAAATTAGTTTTGATTTTCATTTCCCTGGGAACTAAGAATGTTAACCATTCTTTTGTTTCACAACCATTTTGTATTTTGTCATTTGTGAACTCCCTGTTTAATTCTCTGCCCTATTTTTAAATTGAGTTGATTTTTGTGTGTAATTTCTTTTTAGCTATCCTTTTTTTAAACAAAAAGATTTTTATACATTTTAGATATTAGCCTTCTCTTGGATGTGGAATTGGTAAAGTTCTTTCCCCATTCTGTAGCCTGTCAAGTTACTTGAATGAAGTTTCCATACAGAAGCTATTCAGTTTCAAGAGGTCCCATTTATTAATTGTTGATTTTAATGCCTGTCCTGTTGGCATTGTTTAAAAAGTCTTCTCCTGTGCTAAAAACTACTCCTCATTTTCATATCATTCAGAACCAGGGTATCTTACCTTATATTAAGGTAATTTGTGGGTTTATGAAGGATGACAAGGACAGATGTATTTATATTCTTATGCATGCAGCCATCCAGTTTGAGTGGCAGCATTTCTTAAACATGTTATCTTTATTTCGGTGAGCATTTTAAGCTTTACTATCTATGGGGGTATGGATTTATGTCTGGGTCTTTAATTTTGTTTCATTAATCAATCTGTCTGTTTATGACAATCCATGCTGTTTTTATTATTATGTATCTATGTAGTACAACTTGAGATTAAGGATGATGCACATTTCTCTTATTGATTGGGATTTTTTGAAAAACTTTCCTGGAATTTTTGTGTTTCCATATGAAACTGAAAATTCTCCTTTAAATTTCTGTGAAGAAATGTGTTGGAATTTTGAATAGGAATTTTGTTACTCCGACATTTTCTTTTTTTGATAGGATGGCCATTTTCACTGTATTAATTCCATTGATCCATGAACATTGGAGATCTATTTCAATTTCTTTCTTCAATGTCTTAAACTTTTTTATTATATTGCCGGGAGCCTCCCAGCCTGGAGAGGGTAGTGGTGGAGGCATAGAGTAGCACTCTTGGTGTGGCTTTAAAGTCTAAGGGTCTCTGAAAGTTCTAGCTCTCCAATTATAGTGAAATGTTGATAATTTCTAAGAAAGTCCTAAAAACTTTCTTACTCTTTCTGAGGGTAAAAGATGATTGACACCTGTAGCCTGAAAGTGGGGGATTAAGTAATGTGACCTTTGTTCCATCTCCGCAGGAACTACCTCAGCTCTAACATTCAGCCTGCTAGTCAGAAAGTGACACTTAGAAAAGAGATTATAGAATTTATTACTAAGTTGTAAAAAGTTTCCTATGAAATCTAACTAAGGGAAAAATCCTAAGTGGGGAAGGGGAAAAATTCCTTAAGCAGGGAAAGGAAACATTCTATAAGGAAAACATTCTACTCTTTGTCCCCAGCACTTATACGTCTTTTGGAATACATGATAAAATGTTACAAAGTTACATCACAAGTTCACACAAAAAAAATCAAACCATAAATTGAAATAGAAGTTTATAACACAAAATGTTTACATGCATATCCACTAGAAGTGGATATATATCTAAACATCCGCCACTTAGAACAGCTCCACAAGTTCACTGAAGGTTTAAAACCATAACTAAGTTATTAGTGAAGTTTTGTATAGATAAACCCAGTCAATTTTATATCTTCTGTACTATAATAAAGCATTGGTTGACTTTTTATGACCTTTAGTTAATTGTTTTACAACCTCTTAGAATGTGCTCTGAGTAGGACAAAGTCAGGTGACTATCTAAGAGCAATTAACTTGTGACACTTGGGAGACTGGCAGAGTTCTTATTGCAGCTTTGACTATCAGAAAAGAACCTAATTGTAGTCCCATTATAAAAGAGCTTAATAATCACTGATATAATTTTAGAAATTCTTATACGATCATCATTACAACTAAGAAGTCATCTATTTGTCTAGCATCACTACAAGCTGGTACTTAGTGATTGTTATATATGTTTAATAATAATAATAGGGAAAAGCATATTAATAGCAGGAATCTTTCCTAAAATGAATTCTTCCATTGCCCTGCCAAATAAAAGTGAACCTGTCGCAGATTATATCATAATCTGAAGCAGGCCATCTCACAAAAATTACCTGCTAGTTATTAGCTTGTCCCATTAAGTCCCCATGACAAATAAGCCTTTTATTTGCTTAGAGTTAGTCCAAGATATTTTATATTATTTAAGTGTATTATGAAAGGTGTTTCCATGATTTTGTTCCCACTTTCTTTGTATTTGTATATAGAAGAGCTCCTGATCGTTGTCCTTTTAATTTTGTCCAGGATTTTGCCCAAAGTGCTTATCAGCTATAAGAATTCCTGGTAAAGCTTTTAGAGCTATTTATGTATACAATCATAACATCTGCAGATAGACAATTTGAATTATTCAATTCATAATTGTATTTTTTTCGGTCCCTTCAGTTGTCTTATTCTCTGGCTATGGTTTTAAGTAGTATAATGATGAGGTATGGAGAAAGTAGAGGACCTTGTCTTGTTCCTGATTGGGTTTTCTTTGATTTGGTTCCTATTGGCTGTAGGCTTTCTGTAAATCTCCTCTTCTGTGTTGTATATTCCTTGTATTCTCAATCTCTCCAGGATTTTTATCATGAAGGGTTGCTGGAATCTTTTCAAAAGGCATTTTGTCCAATGAGGTAATTATTTGCATTTTAATTTTGGTTTTCATATGTAATGACTTTTATTTCTTGATTTACATATGTTTAACCATCACTGAATCTCTGGGATATAGCCATTATTATAAAGGTAGATAATTTTTTTTCTTTTTTATTGGTTATTTTATTTATTTATGTTTCAAATATTATCCCTCCTCCCAGTTTTCACTCTGCAAATCCTCTATCCTATCCCCTCCTCCTGCTTCTGTAAGGGTACACTCCCACTCACAAACCCACTCCTGCCTCACCACCCTAGCATTCCCATACTCTGGGGCATCAATCCTCTACATGACCAAGGGCCTCCCTTCCCATTGATGCCAGATAAGTCAGCTGGAGCTGTGGGTACTCTCGGGTGGGTCTGGTTGGTTGATATTGTTATTCTTTCTATGGGGTTGCATATGCCTTCAGTTCCTTCAGTCCTTCCCCTAACTCCTCCATTGGGGTCCCCATGCTCAGTCCAATGGTTGGCATAGAGTAGTAACTGTATATTGGTCAGGTGATGGTGCCCGCACTGCCATGGTACTGAGAACCGGGCGTAGGACTGGGGGATTTAACAAAAGACAGAGACTCGGGTCATTCATGCTACAAGAATGCCAAAGCTTTACTGAGGTTCACAGTATATATACACCAAGTCCGCTGTGTAGAAAAACCCTGGAAGCACAATGGAGAAACAGGTTTAGGGTCTCAGAATAAAAACAGGAGCATGGAAATGACAAAAAGAACTTTACATTCTCAGGATTAAAAACTGGAACTGACTCAATGGTGTTAATGCTCACTGGCCAAACAGCAAAGTCCAAGATGTTCTTTTTTGAAAACAAAAAGTTCCACATGTGTCAGCAAGGCTCAGCATGGGGCAAACACCGAGGTAGGCCAGGAGGGTCTGACAAGTCCCCCTTTTTATTTTTTTAAAGTAGCACCTGTCTTAGGTCATTCTGGGAAAGCCAATATCCCTACCTGTCATTGGGGGTCTCTGCCAGTCTCAGAGTCCTTGTCTTATACGGGGGCTGCTCCCAAAGGGTTGCCTGTCATAGGTTAACTACTTATAAAGACTGAGCCAGATTTGTGCAGAGGGATTGTCTCCTGCCAAGGAGAGCAACACTTGCTTAGTTGCTGCCTGGGATTGGGAATGTTGTCTACACATGGGACAAAGAAGTAAAAGGCCAACTACTGTGGCACAAGGGCCATAACACCAAGGACCACTGTAAGGTTTTGAACTCTAGCTGGAGTCATATAAACATGCATGAAAACAGGAGAACAGGAGACCATATGAAGTCAAGCTGTTCCTGTAAAAGTGCTGTCTGTTGATTTAAATTTAGAATGCCCAATTGTCAGCAACTTCTCCTTTAACTTTATCTACTGTGCTTGCCTTAACAACAGATTGGGAGAGGGCAATCCTAGACACTGCAGCCACAGTGGTTGCAGTGGCAACAGCTGTTATAATAGCAGTGATGATGCCAAAGTCTCTCCCATGATGGTTCAGGATCAGCTGACGCTCTCCCAAATGACCGACAGGCAATGGAACCAACAGCTTCATGTAGATGGCATTTCTGTGAAGAATAGTCAAGACTATCTCCAGCATTAGTACCATTGCAAACCACAAAGAAAAATGGAGGAATTACACAGGTGAAGGAAGAAATATTAAAATTTTTACTAAACCTACTATTTTCAAATTTAAGGGAACTTTCAAAGGTGATAGATGTATTCCAAGAGGCAGTAGAATTCAAAGCTACACCCTATTTTAATATCAGAGGAGCAGCATCCAGGCATGTAAGAGGAGCACAAAGAAACATTCCAGGGAGAAGTGAAAGGAACAATGCTCCCTGCCTGCAACTGCTCCTGCTCAAGTCCATGCACTGCCTCCAATCTTTCAGAGAAAAGGTGCCACCAATCCACCTACACAGAATAGGAAGCAACTTACCAGTGGACCCCCCATGACAAACCTCCTAATCCTGTCCCATCTGCATGGGCTTGAACAACTAGGTCCCCACCAGACACAGGTTGAGGGTCTCCCCCAACAGGTACCTCCCAAACCCCTACTGGGGGCAAATACCTGTTCATGCGGCATCCTCTGCACTGGTTGGGGTTGAGTGGTAACGACCATTCCCATATCATGTAAGATGTTCCTTCCCTATCCCGCAGCAGCATCTCTCCAAGCTGTCTGAGTGCACTGTTCCATATGATACAATCTCCCCCAGACAGCACTGCCCTACATAATTGTAAGTAAAGAGAGCAAGGGAACCATAAGCAGAGCAACTCCTTAAAACTCAGAGGAATATGTTGTCTAATAAATTGACCTGCATTGTTGGGGTCCAGGATATACTGCTCCCTGTCCAGGGGGAGGCTTAGGAAAAATTACCGCTCTCCTTGGAGCCTTTTCTCCATAACAGCACTTCAAGGAATGAAAGAGTTCATAGACAGGAGGAATAGTACCCCCCTCTTTTATAGGGAAGGTATTTTTACTAGAAGGAAATTCTGATTTTTTTAATCAACCCTGAACTTATTAATCTTCCTTTTAACCTCCTCTGTTTCTTTTTCTAATGTCTTTTCTTCATCCTCCTATGAGCTTGAATCCTGATCTGAATCTGAGATTTGTAAAGACTTATGAGAAGCATCATCTTGTGCCACTCTGATTGTTCTTTCTATCTCTGACATTTTTTCCTTTTTTTTTTAGCATTAGTACTCAAGAGAGCATCCTTGACCAATCTCCACAAAGAGAACATGGCAACAGGAATGCTCTCAGGGCCATCTCTCTGCAGTGTTTTTTGAAAATCTGTCTTAACATGTTCTCAATCAGGAATACTAAGTCCTCCTGAATGAACAAACCAGGGATTAGTCTTTTCTAAAGTTTTAATAAATTCTTTAGCTGTTTTTACCTTTATCCCTCTTCCTTGCTGTTTGTGCAGAGCTACCATCTGATCTGTTAGCTGTAATGTGGAACTCGAGGTTCCCATGGCGTGATCCTTTTACTTACTGTGAACTAAACTTAATTTCGGTTCATTGCTGTACTGCCGCTCACCCAATATGTTCCTTTCACTTTGCCTGCTGGCTTCCTGGAATGAGCCCATCAGGGTCTCTTCACTCTTCCGATCTCAGTGGAACCTCCACTTGATGGCACCTGCACCGCCATGGTACTGAGAACCAGCTGTAGGCCTGGGGGATTTAACAAAAGACAGAGACTCAGGTCATTTGCACTATGAGAATGCAAAAGCTTTACTGAGGTTCACAGTATATATACACCAAGTCCACCAGGTGGAAAAACCCTGGAAGCAGCAGAAGTTATAAACCATACGCATTTAATAGAAATCTATAGAACATTTCTCCCTAAACCAAAAGAATATATCTTCTCAGCACCTCACATTACCTTCTCCAAAATTGACCATATAATGGGACAGAAAACAAACCTCAACAGCTACAAGAAGATGGAAATAATCCCATGCATCCTATCCTATTACCAAGGACTAAGATGGTCTTCAATAACAACAACAACAACAACAACCACACAAACAAACAAAAAACCAGAAAACTCACATATACTGGAAGCTGAACGACTCTCTAGAGAATGAAAACTTGGTCAGGGAAGAAATAAGGAAATGAAAGACTTTTAAGTATTTAATGAAAATGAAGACACAGCATACCCAAACTTAACCCAATGAAAGTAGTGTTAAGAGAAAAACTCATAGCTCTGAGTGTCTCCATAAAGAAATAGGAAAAAGATACATTAGCAGCTTAACAGCATATGTGAAATCTCTAGAACAAAAAGAAGCAAATGCAAACAAGAGGAGTAGACATCAGGAAATAATCAAACTCAGGACTGAAAATCAACCAAGTAGAAACAAAGAATACTATACAAAGAATCAACAAAACCAGGAGCTGGTTCTTTGAGAAAATCAACAACGTAGATAATAAACCTTTAGCTAGACTATCCAGAGGGCACAGAGACAGCATCTAAAGTAACAAAGTCAGAAAAGGAAGACATAACAACAGAAACTGAAGAAATTGAAAAAAATCATCAGATTCTTCTTCAAAAGCCTATATTCAACAAACGTGGAAAATCTAGATGAAATGGATGATTTTCTAGCCAGATATCAAGTACCAAAGTCAAATCTGGATTAGGTAAACTATCTAACTGTCTCATAACATCTAAAGAAATAGAAGCAGTCATTAAAAGTCTCCCCAACCATAAAAAACCATGATCAAGATAGTTTTAGTGCAGAATTCTATCAGACTTTCACAGAAGACCTCATACCAATACTGTCCAAACTATTCCACAAAATAGAAACAGATGGATATTCTTTCTTGATATATCCTATATTTGGTTGGAATTAATTTATTGAAAAAAATTTGCCTGTATCTTCATAAGGAAAACTTGTCAATAATTTTTGTTGATTTATGTGTGTGTGTGTGTGTGTGTGTGTGTGTGTGTGTGTGTGTGTGTTGTGTGTATGATTTTGATATTAAGGCAATTCTGGCCCCACAAAAAGAATTGGGTAATGTTACTACTGTTTTTATGTTTGAAGCATAATTTGAGGAGGATTGGTCTTGATTCTTTGAAAGTATGGGAGAACTCAGTGCTGAATCCTTGGACTTTTCTGGTGGGGAGACTTTCAATACTTTTTCTATGACACTGATTGTTATTGGGCTGTGTAAGGTGCTGATGTGATCTTTATTTCACCTTGGTACATGATATATGTCTGGAACTTTATCCATTTTCTTTATGTTTTTTAGTTTAGTGAAGCATAGGGTTTTAAAGTATATCTTATGAGTCTCTGGATGTTTTCAGTGTTTATTCTAATATTTCCCTTTTCTCTCTAGTTTTATTCAGTTTGATCTTCTCAGTCTTTTATTTAATTTTGCTAAATGTTTATCAAAGCACCAAATCCTCATTTCACTATATCTTACTGCTGTTTGTTGTAATATATTGATTCCAGCCTTGTCATTGATTAATGTTTGCCATCAATTCCTTTTGGGTGTGATTGTTTTCCTTCTTTGGTAGAACTTTCAAGTGTGCTCTTAATTTAATATGCGATATCTCCAAAATTTTGTATGAAGGCACTTAGTGCTATGAACTTGCCTCTTAGTACTACCTTCATTCTACTTAATAGTTAGGGTGAATTGTATTTTCATTTTCATTAGGGAGGATTGTGAAGAAATTAGAAAAGAAATCATTTTCAGAATATATGAAGAAAATCTATTTTCAATAAAATATAAATATTAGTAAATAAATATAATTTTAAAATGATTTTATTTAATTTATATATGTGAGTACAGCACCATTGTCCTTGGACACATTAGAAGAGGGCACTGAATCCTACTACAGATGGTTGTGAGCCACAATGTGGTTGTTGGAAATTGAACTCAGTGTTCTTAACACCTCAGCGATCTCTCTAAGCTATAGATGTATTTTTTAAAGTAAAATACATATTTAATTTTTTAAATTTTTTGTTATACTTACATATGTAAAATTTATTTTTCTGTATTTCTGATTTATATTGGTTTGTTCAAATAATTAATTTTATTTCATTGAATTTTTTCTCTGTTGTTTTGTTTTTGACATCATTAAATTTGTACTCTTACTTTTATTATTTGTTTTATTAAATTTTGATGAATTTATTATTTCCCTTAAATGCTCTTTTATCTCCTGAGTTGTTAAAATCTTTTTATTGTTTTCCTTGGGTTTCAGTATCTGCCTATCTCTCTGCTATTGACAGCGACTTTATTTCCTTTTTTTTTTAAATTGGATATTTTGTTTATTTACATTCCAAATGTTATCCCCTTTCCCTGTTTCAACTCCAGAAACTCACTATCCCATTCCCCCTCACCTGCTTTTTTAGCATGCTCTCCCACCCATCTACCCACTCCTGCTTCCCAATCCTGGCATTTTCCTATACTGGGGCCTCAAACCTTCACAGGTCCAAGAGCCTCTCTTTCTATTGATGCCAGACAGGGCCATCCACTGCTGCATATGCAGCTGTGGCCATCGGTGCCTCCATGTGCATTCTTTGTTTGGTGGTTTAGTTCCTGGAAGCTCTAGGAAGTCTGGTTGGTTGATATTTTTATTCTTCCTATAGGGTTGCAAATCCCTTTAGCTCCTTCAGTCCTTCTCTAACTCCTCCATTGGGGACCCTGTGCTCAGTCTAATGGTTAACCGATAGCATCTTTCTCTGTATTTGTCAGACTCTAGCAGAGCCTCTCAGGAGACAGCTATATCAGACTCCTGTCAGCAAGCACTTCTTGGCATCAGCAGTAGTGTATGGGTTTGGTGGCTGTATATGAGATGGATCCCAAGGTAAAACAGTCTCTGGATGGCCTTACCTTCAGCCTCTGTTCAACACATTGTCTCTGTATTGCCTTTAGACAGGAGTAATTCTGGGTTTAAAATTTGGAGATGAGTGTGTGGCCCCATCCCCCAAACAGAGGCCTTGCCCAACCTATGGATATGGTCTCTACAGCTTCTCCCTCCCACCTATTGGGCATCTCAGCTAATCTTATCCCTGTTGGCTCCTGGGAGCCTCTTGCTTTCCTGGCATCTCAGACTAAGTCATCTTCCCAGCTCCTTTTTTCTCTTTTTAGTATCAGTTGTGATCTACTTTTTATTCTGTAGTTAGTTGTTTTAGCTTTGAGGAGTTCTTGTGCTTTCTGTTGTGTCTATTGTTTTCATCAAGTTTTAATCCATGGTAATCAGATAAGGTACATGGTGGTATTCCAACTTTCTTGTATCTTTTAAGGGTTGATTTTTATCCATGTAGGTGGTCAGTTTTGGAGAACATTCCATTCCATGAGCTTCTGAGAAGGTATATTTCTTTGTGTTTGAGTGAATGTCTTATAAATATCTGATAGATTAATTTGATTTATAATGTTATCTAATGTCGGGATTTTTAGGCAATTCTATTATTTTGATGTTTGCTTATTATTTTGATCTTGCATATTATTGCAAAACACAAATAATGATGAGATAACTATTAAACTGGTAAAATAGAAAATGGCCAGTATGTGAGAAAATGACAATGATGTAGATTCCATAGTATGTTTCTTTTTTTTTTTTTTTTTCGGAGCTGGGGACCGAACCCAGGGCCTTGCGTTTCCTAGGCAAGCGCTCTACCACTGAGCTAAATCCCCAACCCCCATAGTATGTTTCAGAATTTTGAAATTGTCTAGTGGTATTTGTAGGATGGTTATTCCAAAATACAGTAGATATTATTCTGTTTTAGAAGCATAAGCAAACTTTCTAATTTGTCCTCAGAATACCTATAAGAAGAAAATAAGCTAAATATGTGTTAGTCCTTGTAACTAGTTAGAATAAGTAAATGATAGGATAAAAATGAACCCAATTTTTTTAGTAGCATACTAAAAATTAATTCAGAAAACAAATGGGCAGGTCATTCAAATTAGGCTTTGAGTCTTTGTTTTCCTGTATTTTGGAAGCTCTTATGGTTGTTGACATTAACTTGTGACACATAGGCTTATATTTATTAATCTAGAAATCTTGGGATTGATATGGAACATGAGTTTAAGTTCATAGGGAGATATGTAGCAAAATCTGAACACAAAATTTATTAAAAGCATCAAAAAATGAATGTGCATATACTCCTTTCCCTTTCTTCTTTCCCTCTTTTTGAAATAGAAGCTTACTGAGCAGAGACAGGGAGTTAGAATGATCACAGAGAAATATAGGGAATGTATACCACCTTTAATGTTCCCCCAATTCATCATGTCCAAGTGTGTTTGTCAAATTAGAGGGAAAGATACACACGATTACAAAGGTTTTGTGTCAAGGCAAGGCTATACAAAATCTTAAAAAAAAATCTTCCCACCATTGACTTGTTTTGATCATTTATTTTCTACTGGATTCCTTAGATGCCTTTTAAAATGTATAAGATCATTCCTGTCATAAGAGTGAAGGTATATAATTCAAATCACTTGGTCAAAGCTCTCTCTCTCTCTCTCTCTCTCTCTCTCTCTCTCTCCCTCTCTCTCTCTTTTTCTCTTTCTCCCCATTTCTGTTTCTCCCTCTCTCTCTCTCTGTCTCTCTGTCTGTCTGTCTCTCTCTGTCTCTCTTTCTCTTTTTCACACAAACACACACACACACACACACACACACACACACACACACAGAGAGAGAGAGAGAGAGAGAGAGAGAGAGAGAGAGAAGCAAGAGCTCAGATTGGGCATTTTTCTAGGTTTCTGTGATTGGCACCAAGTCTAATTTCCTGATAGAAATGGGGAGCTGCAAGGGCTGCTTATACATGAACTATGAAGCCTAAAATGGGATATGAAACAGAGTCTGTATGTTAGATACTTTGAAAAGAATGAAACTTCAAAGAACAGACAGGAAAGTTCAAGGAAGGGGAAAGGCCCTGTTTGAAAGGGTGGATGGGGAAAATTACGACGCTTTTAGGAAATTCCCAGAGAATTTAGGGTCTGGAATAAGTAGATAGTGAAAAGTGAGATATCCTAGCTCAGTGCAATGCACAGAATAGAAGAATAAATACACTTTCTATCCAGTAGTTGAGTGTCAATAGGAGAACGTGTGAAGATTCCAACCCCTAATAATCTGCTTAGTACCTGTCATATTGCAAGGAGGTTGTATATATTTACACATTTGTATATAATCAATTTTCATGTTTAATTTTTACCTTAGTAAATGGTTAACAATGGTGTGGAATTTGGAAGTGATGTAAGAAATGGAATGTCTAGGATAATAAATAGAATAGTTCATTATAGAAAATCATGAGTATTTTTTGTTATTCATTAATCCCAGATTGAACACAAGTAGGGGACTAGGAAGACAAAAGGAAGGGTTAGACAGATCTGTTGAAAAGTTGCCTCATGTGGAGCTTAACTCTCTGTTGACTCCCAGGACTCACAGCATGGAAGATCAGAGCCAAGTCTTGTATTCTGACAGCTAACATTCACAAATGAAAATTTAAAATATAATACAAAATATACTAAAAGTTCATGCTCTCTTCAATAAATGGAGTGGAAGGAGGATATAAACTAAGTCATAGAAAAGCTTAATCATAGAGTTGATTTATATAGCACAAATTCTAATCCTCACAAAATTCTAGAGGGAAGTCATCATTTCCTCCTGCTGTCCAGAAGATAAGGTGTATCTGAGGAAATGGAAGGACCAATGAGACATTTGATTAAATGCTGATGAATGCAGACTGGTAACTTCGTTTGTACATGAATAAAACAGAAAATGAACAAGGTCATGACTTTGACTGTGAATTTGATACGTTACCAAGACAATGATGTTGACAGAATAAATAGGTGATGAATCAAGATTTGAAAATAGTAGAAAATAAATGGATGTATTTTAATGACAAAATGTACGACAATTGTCTAATCAAGTGCAACTCCCACTTGATATAAAAACCTTTCAAAGATTTAAACAGAAATGTAATGGAAAGTGACATTGCATAGTGCAAGATCAGGAAATACATTTTCATGGGATTGGATTACAGGGAAATTGCAAAATATTGATGAAGCCAATGTATCTAAAACACTGTGTTCAATGATGAAGTTTAGGAGTTAATGCTGCAGTGTTAGTGGAACTTATTCCTTATACACACGTGGCAGGTGATACTGTAAAATCCAAGCACTACACCGTCCCCCCAGTGTTAGTTCACACATTGTAGAGGTATCCTGACATCTAGATTTAAAAGACACATGGAGAACTATTCTCTAAAAAGAATACAGCCAAAGTATGTCTATCCCTTCATAATTTCATTAAGTAACATTTTTCTTTCTTCCTATGGGTTAATTTGATCTGTATTTGATTTTCTCCTATTTATATTATTTAGAGAGCAATATATGTTTTTTTCAATTGTCCTTTCTTTTGCAATTTATTTTTATTAGATACATTTCAAATGTTTTCCCCTTTCCTGGGTCCCCTCTCTATCATCTTCCCTCACCCTACTTCTATGAGGATGCACCCTCTCCCACCCATCCACTTCCAACTCTCCCGGCTGCATTCTCCTACACTGGTGAATCCAGCCTTCATAGAACCAAGAGCTTCTTCTCCTATTGATGCCAGAGTAAGCCATCCTCTGCTACATATGTTGCTAGAGTCATGGGTTCCTTCATGTGTACTCTTTGGTTGATGGTTTAATCCCTGGGAACTCTGGGGGACTGGTTAGTTGATATTGTTGTTCTTCCTATGGGGTTGGAAACCCCTTCAGCTCCATCAGTCTTTTCTCTAATTCCTCCTTTGAGGTCTCCACATTCAGTCTTATGATTAGCTGCAAGCATCCTCATCTCTATCTGCAAGGAGACATTCATATCAGGCTCCTGTAAGCAAGTACTTCTTGGCATCAGCAACAGTGACTGGGTTTGGTATCTGTATATAGGATTGATCTCCACATGGGGCAGTCTCTGGATGGCCTTTCCTTCAGTCTCTGCTCCACTCTTTGCCCCTATATTTCCTTTAGACAGGGGCAATTTTGGGTTAAAATTTTAAGAAGGGTAGGTGGCCACGTCCCCCAACAGGGGGCCTTGCCTAACCTCTGGATTTGGTCTCTACAGCTTTTACTTCCCCTCCGTTGGGCTTTTTACCTAACTTCATCCCTGTTGAGTCTTGGGAGCCTTTGCTTTCCTGGCATCTGGAATTTGCTGGTAGTTATCCACAGTTCCCCATGCCCCATTGCTACACACGTCTGTTCAAATTTCTAGCCCTCTCTATACATATCATCACCCTCTATATGTCATTGATGTCTCCTCTCATTTCTGATACTGCCCCCCCATACCCTCTTCCTCTCCTCTCTTCCTCCCAAGACCCTCCCACCTTCTACATCCTGTGAGTATTTTCTTTCCCCTTCTAAGAAGGCTGAACCATTCACACATTCCACTTATCAATGCGTGCATACAATTAATGTTCTTTTGTGACTGGGTTACCTCACGGATTGATATTTTCTAGTTCCATCTAGTTGCCTAAGAATTTTTGAAGTCATTGCTTTTAATAGCGGAGTGAAAACGTACCACATTTTCTGTTGAAGGAAATTGGGTTCTTTCAAGCTTCCGGCTATTATAAATAAGGCTGCTAGGAACATAGTGAAGCCTGTGTCCTTGTTATATGTTGGAGCATCCTTTGGGTATATGCTCAGGAGTGGTATAGCTGGTTCCTCAGGTAGTACTATGTCTACCTCTCTGAAGAACCACAGACTGAATTCTACAGTGGTTGTACCAGGTTGAAATCCTTACAACAATCTTAAAATCCTCTGTCCTCATCATGAGATGTGATTTTAAATCCAAATATTGCATTTCAGTGTGATGGGGTATCCAGGATTTGCTGTGGTGGGAGAACTTGGTTCTTTTGATGCCAAGTATCTTGGTTTCTGTTACTTAGGTTCCTGCCCTTGCCTTTTGCCATCTGGTTATCTCTGATGTTACTTGGTCTTTCTGTCTCTGAATGGGCTTGTCACTCCTATGGGCCTGTGAGCCTGTGATCTTAGGAAGTGAGAGCACTCCTGGAAGACAGTCTCTCTCTGGGCAGGATTTTGGTACAGCATCCAGAGGTAAGGCTCTCCCACAGCCCTCTGTACAAATTCAGATCCTGTTCCTATTGAAAAAGAAAGAAGTGCATGCTGACAGGGACCTGACATAGCTATTTCTTAAGAGACTCTGCCATAGTATGACAATACAGAGTCAAATGCTCACAGTCAACCATTGAACTGAGCACAGGGTTTCCAATGGAGGAGTTAGAGAAAGGATTGAAGGAGCTGAAGTAGTTTGCAACCTCATAAGAACAATAGCAACCAACCAGAGTTCCCTGGGATTAAACCTCCATGCAAAGAATACACACGGACAGACCCATGGCTCCAGCTGCATACGTAGCAGAGGATGGCCTCGTTGGGCACCAATGGGAGGAGAAGCCCTTGGTCCTGCCAAGGCTCCATGCCCCAGTGTAAGGGAATGTCAGGGTGGGGAGGCAGGAAAGGATGGGTGGCTGGGTGGTGAAGCAACCTCATAGAATCAGGGGGAGAGGGAGGGGGAGGGGATAGGGAGTTTCAAACTTATTGAATATTATGTTATTTTAAGGAACATGGGTACGTTATTATCCAAGTAATGGATATGCCAATTAATGTCCAAGTAAGTGTAAGCATTCTTAGTCCTCAAATGTTCATGTGTGTGTGTGTGTGTGTGTGTGTGTGTGTGTGTGTGTGTGTGTGTGTGTGTGTGTGCTGAAACATTAGAAATTTGCCAGGCAGTGGTATTACATTCCTTTAATCCCAGCAGTGGGAGGCAGAGGCACACAGATCTCTCGAATTTGAATCCAGCTTGGTCTACAGAGCAAGTTCTATGACAGTCAAAGGTACATAGAAAAACCTGTCATAAACAATCAAACAAACAAATAAACAAACATCCAATGTAGCATTATTTCAGATGTCCCCTCCCTTGTCTAACTACAACTCAGTGTATCAACTGATGAATGTATTTTCAAAAAGTAAGGTGAGACACTCAGTGAAATAACAATTTTTACACGTATAAAATGTTTTATATTTCCAAAGGATAAGAACATTTCCAATTAGGCTACCTTAAATAATGCCATATACAACAGCGATGAAGCAATACATTCAAAATCTAAAGAGCACAGAATTTTTAGAGTTGCTTAGAGATAAAAGTAAAAGCTTTCATACATAATCCTGAGTTCATTTACTATAGTTTCAGTCAGTAAATTACATTGTCTCAAATCTCCCATAATTCTACTTGGATTCCTTATTCAGTTAATATGACAAATCCTAAACTCTGACTACTTTCAATCTAGAACAGAAAGCTTTTTTAATAATCAATCAACTACATAGTTTGTTTTCAATCTATCCTAAATGCAGTTTCTCCTCCTTCTACTACTCCCAGTACTCTTAACTTTCCTCACCAATGGACCTACCACACTGCACCTACTATTCCTTCTAAAAGCAACAGGCCTCCCTGGAATATTCACTCAACATGACATAACAAGATGTAATAATACTAAGCACAAACCCTTATATCAAGGCTGATCAAGGAAACCTAGTAGGAGGAAAAGGGTCCTAGGAGGTGAGGAAAGAGTCAAAGACAATCCCCTCCCCCACCCCCATTCCCAGTGTTAGGAGTCCCACAAGAACACTAAGCTACACAGACAGGACATATATGCAGAGAACCTAGCACAGAGCCATGCAAACTCCATTACTGCTGCTTCAGTCTCTGTGAGCCCCTATGAGCTGGACTTAGTTGATGATGTTTGTGGGCCTTGTTCTGGTGTTCTTGACCCCTATAGAGCCCACAATTCCTATCCCACCCCACCCTGCCCTTTCTATCGCCAAGAGGAGGGACCTGAAGGAGATCTCCAATTTGGGCTCAAGCAGAGAACTACCACAATGAAACAAACAGAAACAAAATAAAACAAAACAGAAAACCCAGGAACCTGAGATTCCTTAGCTAAAACACAAGCTACAAAGTGAAACACAGTGATTTAAGAAGAGATTGAATTATCTTTTACCCATGGACTAGGAAGGGATAGAAAGAAGTTAGTGAAACAATTATCATAGAAAGAATGATCTAGTTGTAGAGCATGCACGGGGCTCAAGAGTCAGGTCTTTGCACAGTCAAGTCTTGCCTCTACATTGGGCTCTGTCCTCAGACCTCAAAGCCCTGGGTGAACAGTGTGTGAAAGACATTCAGAAGACATAAGACTGTTGGTTCTGGGGAGGGCGAGCATTTCTTGAAGGGATGGGAGACATAAGCAGCAGTGTTGTGGCAACAAACTAAGGACAGCAGACAAAGTTCAACAGGAACAGCATGTGTTGGCACGTCTCTATGAGAAAACCTTATTGACTTTCATGATGAGCAAATTGGACAGTGGCAAGAGCTAGTGCAAGAAGTTAATAAACGCAATTGGCAGTTTAGAGTCAGTAAGTCTGCAAAACCATACACTTGTGATACAATAATCTTAACAAAGTCTCTAAAATTTATAACCTGTTACCTCATCCATCATTGACTCTCTAAAAATATACTCTTTCAGTTTTAATGGAATAGTCTCTTATTTTTGGACAGTAACAAGATCACAAATGTCACAATATGCCATCATTGCAATCACATTTATTTGATGTTTGGAATGTAGTTTTGTGGAATTTAACTTCTGGACTAAAGAAAGGTGTTTAAAAGGATACATTTTGGAATTGTGCTGAAAAAATTTGTTTTATTAATCATTTTATTTGTGTACATTTCAAATGTTATCACCCTTCCCAGTCTTCCCTCCACGATCGGCCCACCCCCTCCCCCTGCCCTTTGCTTTTAACAGTGTGCTCCCTCCAACCTACTCCCACCTCACCTCTCTAGCATCCCATTTCTCTGAGGCATCAGATCTCCACAGGACCAAGTCCCTCCCCTCTCTGCTATATATGTAGTTGAAGCCAGGGACCAGCCCATGTATAAGCTTTGGCTGTTTCATCCCTGGGAGCGCTGAGCAGTCTGGTTCGTTGATACTGTTGTTCTTCCTATGGGGTCGGAATCCCCTTCAGCTTCTTTGGCCATTCCCCTCACTCTTCTATTGGGAATCCTAGGCTCAGTCCAATGGTTGACTTCAAGTATCTGCATCTGTGTTAGTCAGGTGCTGCTGGAGCCTCTCAGAGGACCGCCATACCAGGCTCCTGTCTGCAAGAACATGATTACTTTTTTTTAAATATGAATTTGTTTTAAATTCTATTCCTGTCAAGCATTAGTCTCCTCATTTGTCTCTTGCTTCATCGGTTAAATAAACATATAATAACGGAAGATGTGGAATTCTAATAAGTTTATTATTTGACATATTATGATTCTGAAAGTCCCACCATTTCTCCTTTAATAGCACACATCTGGCTGTCATTCAGAATTTCCTGTGTAAGTCACAGTGAAAGTTTTAAGTAAAACTTTAAGTTTCACTTGTTAAAGATTTATTATCTAAAAGTTGGGGAGATGAAAAACACCAAGTTGACTCATGAAGGGGCCCATGACTCCAGCTACATGTGTCCCAGAGGATTGCCTTATCTAGCATCAGTGGTGTGGGAGGCCCTTGGTCCTGTGGAGGCTTGTTGTCCCAGTGTTCAAGGAATTCCAAAGGGATGAGGCGGAAGCTGGTGGTTGGGCGGGTGAGCATCCTTATAGAGGCAAAAGGGAGGGGAGATGGGATAGAGGGTATGGGAAGGGAGAACAGGAAGGGGAACAGTATTTTAAATGTAACTAAGTAAAATAACCAATAAAAAATAAATTAACTATCAAAACCTGAAAAAAAAGAGGAATGAACCGTTTAGGATGGCCATGAATCTAGGAGGCAAGTAACTTGTTCTCTGATGTGGCTCAGACCAGAAACCTACACTGGGACCTGAAAACCTGTGACTATAAGGAAGACACATTTCCAGGGACTCAGGGCTTTTCTAGCTTCCTCTACTTCTACTTCTTTCGTATTTCTCATTTAATTATCCTGTTACCATTCTCTCCCTAGCAAGTCCTTTCTTTTTAAACTGCCTTTTGTACGCCTTTGAAAAACATTTGCCTTTAATTCCTCTATACAGCATACCTAGGCAGGAATGTGATATGTTTTCTGAACTGAATTCTTAACTTACACTATTTATCTCAATGAAAATAGTTTATCCCAAAGCAGTCTCTTTATTCATTTGAAGAAATAGTCTTGTTATTTAAAAATGTGACAGGTTTCTAAGCTCTGTAAACAGGCTTGTGTAAAGATTTCTCCAGGACTTATTGTTGGTCCCTCTAGAGACTGAAACCCAGAATTAACAAAGACTGGTTCAATGCATCTATCACAATCTGTAGACAGCAGACAGAGGTAGATGAAAATGAGAGAAAAGATGAAAGACCGCCTAATTATGAGTTTGTATAATCCCTGGATTCTCCGTACTAGCAAGAGAATGACTCTGTTTTGAATCAGACTGTCATATCTGAGTCCATTGAAGATTTCAGTCACTATAAGTGGTTATACACAGAGAAATATACTGGCAGCCTTTTGAGGTAGGCCAGTTATACCAATGCTCTTGAAAGGGGCAAAGAATAGATTAACTGACGCTTCTTTTCTCTTAGTTTGTTTCCCTTGTAACTTAGCAAGAAAATCTCCTCTAAGCTTTATCTCCTAGATTTTTAACATTTGTTTCTACTTGCCTTAAGAGGATTTTTCAGTAGAATATGTGGATATAGACAGATCATATAAATGTAAGTGTATACATATATATTCAGATATAAACACAGATACAGATATTGGTCAGTCTTTGCTAATATTCATTCCATGCACATGCTACCAGAGAAACATAAAAATATCAGGTAATCTGCTGGGTATGTTTAGAGCCTGTTCTAACACAGTGTGAAAAGAAACAAAAGCTGTAGAGTAATTTGAATAACTGTGTGAGAAGTAAGGAAAATTAAGGCTTAATTAAGGAATTATCAAGCTAACTAGATGTTATTTATTACAATGGCATATATTTTAATAGTTTCTTCTCTCAACTAATTTGCCAGAGTGAGGACTAAGGAAGAATTATAGTCCTTTACACATTCCACCAATGCCATTTGATGTCCTTTTGATTGGCCTTAGTTACAATGGCTAAAGTAAAAGACTCCAGGGTTCTTTTTAGCTAGCTACTCAGATAGTTACCACAATTATTTCTCCTTCATCCTGATCAGGCCTTCCCTTTAATGTAGAAATAGTGACAAAGCTGCCTCACCAGATCTTTCCAGAGTCTTTTGTTGATAAACAGGTTTGTCAGCATTGTCTCCTTGCAGAATTTTTATTTTTCTATATACGTTGAACACTATACAAAATTCCAATAGCAATAACTAGTGTTTCTGGTGGTAGGGTGTTCAGCCCACTGTAGAGGGTTCTTTGCATAGGTCTATAATTTCCACTTGAGACAGAATGTTTTACATTTTGGGTCTGCACTATTTTAAGGCAATGTCATGCTATTCCACCGGCATTGGAGTGATAAGTATTTTTGAGGCAACATTTTTTATGATCATACCTCCATCAGCACTAGGGGTATATATTCAAAACTGTTTTATCTATCAGTGTCCAGACAGAACTGAAGGCATAGTACAAATTCTACATTCCTGCAACCACTGTACTGTACTTGTTATTATTCATTGACCACACTGGTTCTATATTTATTCTTATATGACTGGTCTGTCTTGGATCTCAACAAAAAAAATATTGTGAAAAACTATTTTTCTTTTAAAATTTGGTTCTTCAAGGCAGGGTCTTTCTGCATAGCTCTGGTATTCTTTTTATTACAGAGCCCAAATTCACCTCAAACTCATAGCAATCCTCCTGTGTCAGCCTCTCCAAGTATTGGTATTACGAATTTGTGCTACTATTCTTGGTTTAGGAATGAGTTTTTAAATTAATGATAGAAGGAATAAAATTGTAAAAAGTGAACTAAACAGCAAGCAATAAATTAAACCAGCCCTATGGGCAGGACCTATGTGGCTATGCTTCCTTCTAAGTTATACCATATTCTACTCCAACATCTGCCTTTTGCCTTTGCACTGGATTATTTATAATTATTTATATTACCCTTTGGAAATATTGACCAGTATATTTTACTCAATAATTCTGTTCGATGATTAATATGTTGTTTGTAGGGATGAAAAATGCCACTAACAACTCCATTTTATCTTCATTTTCTTGTGCTTGAGTATTTGTGCAGCACAGAAACTTGTATCTTTCCTACACACAGGGAGTGAAAATAAACAAAGCAATAACACTAGATATCCCTAGGTATCCTACTGAGAATATTTAAAGCCTGTTGTAAAATAGTGTGAAAAGGAACAAAAAAAGGCAGACTAATTTGAATAACTGTGAATAATCGAAACATCCTGAAAAAAAAGTCAAACTAATGACTCAATATTCCATATGGTAGTCACGTAACACCTAATTCTGTTCCATGCACTATAATACATGAGCCTGATTATATAAATTATGTGTTTTCCCAGAGGACTATGATATTTCATGTTATTATAAACTGTTTCCTGAAAGAAACTGATAAATTATGTATATTATTTCAAGTCATAAAATACTATCAATTATACTCAATTTAAAGCAGGAAGAAAGATTGTCTGACTGCCAAATATGCCATTCCTCTTTGAATGTAATTGTGAATTTAACTGCAACATAGAGCCCATTAAATAACCACTGTAAACTATTAACATACCGCTACTTTATCTTTTATCTATGAAACATTTAAATTTCAGCTTCATGACTATTGTTGAACAGATACATGGGTATAATATTTTTAACCAAATAACCTGTAAAAATACTTTTTCTTCTAAAGAAATATTTTAAGTTCCTTTCTCTTTTTGATGGAAACTCTAAAGCCAGAAGACTCATTTTTTAAGGTAGTATAATGTATGTATGTATGTATGTATGTATGTATGTATGTATGTATGTATGTATGTATGTATTTATTTATTTCCAACATTATAGCTGTATTTAGTTTACTTATCTTCAGTATTGGTTTTATCCCCTTTTGAAAAATTGGATATTTTATTTATTTACCTTTCAAATATTATCCCCTTTCCCTTTTTCCCCTCTAGAAACCGTCTATTCCCTCCCCTCCCCCTGCTTTCATGAGGGTGCTCCCCCACCCATTCACCCACTCATTTCTGCCTCCCATCCCTAGTATTCCCCTACACTGGGGCATCAAGCCTTCATAGGACCAAGGACCTCTCCTCCTGTCGATGTCGGACAAAACCATGCTCTACTACATTGACAACTGGAGCCATAGGTCCCTCCATTTGTACTCTTTGGTTGGTGGTTTAGTCCTTGAGAGCTCTAAGGGGAGGAGGGTGGTGGCTGGTTGGTTGATATTATTGTTCTTCCTATGGAGTTGCAAATCCCTTGACCTCTTTCAGTCCTTTCTCTAACTCCTCTACTGGGGACCCCTGCTCAGTCCAATGGTTGACTGTGAGCATCTGCCTCTGTGTTTGTCAGACTCTGGCAGAGCCTCTCAGGAGACAGGTATATCAGGCTCCTGTCAGCAAGCACTTCTTGGCATCAGCAATATTGTCTTGGTTTGGTGTCTTTATATGCGATGGATCCCCAGGTTGGGCAGTTTCTGCTCAACACTTTGTATCTATATTTCCTTTAGACAGGAGCAATTCTGGATTTAAATTTTGGAGATGAGTAGGTGACATTATCCTTAAAAACAATGACTTCATGAAATTCTTAGGCAAATAGCTGGAACTAGAAAATATCATCCTGAGTGCAGTAACCCAGTCACAAAAGAACACACAAGGTATGCACTCACTGATAAGTGGATATTAGCCCTAAAGCTCGGAATACCCAAGATACAGTTCAAAGACCATATGAAGCTCAAGAAGAAAGAAGACCAAAGTGTGGAGGCTACAGTCCTTAGAAGGGAAAACAAAAGTACTCACAGGAGGCAGAGGGTGGAAGGGCCTTGGGAGAAATAATGGAGTTGGAGGGGGGAAAAGGAGAGCAGGATCAGGTATGGGAGGAGACAGGGATGATAGACAGAGGGTCAGGATTTTGAACAGATGTGTGTAGCAATGGGGATGGGGAACTGGGCTTAGCCACCAGGAAGTCCCAGATGCCAGGAAAACAAGAGGCTCCCAGGACTCAACAGGGATAACATTAGCTGAAATTCTCAACAAAGCTGAGAGAGAACCTGTAGAGAAAATATCCAGAAGTTAGGCATAGCAGAAGATTCATTTTTAATTGGCTCTTTAAGCTTTTCTAGTTTCTTTATTTTGATCAGAAACTGAATAGTTTCATGCATCAGAGAAGAAATAGAGACTTTTCCCTCCATAGGTAGAGACAAATACTGGAACATGCAATTGCAGAAATCCCTCATTTCATCAAGGTTCTGGTAGTATGGGAATTGTTTAGTGGGGTATGAAAAAGTGACAAATGACTTAATTTCATATAAATAATTTTTGTCTAATACAGAAGCAGACCTGTTTTTGAAATACCATATTAGAAAGTTTGTTTAGTTCAGTGGCTAAAGCTTATAAGTTCAGGATTTCTGATGATTAGAACTTACACGAAGGCCACATGTGCCTGATTGCTTCCTGTAAACCCAGGCCTCAAAGTGAAGAGACAGGGACATTTGCCCAGGAGAAGGAGGTTAGCTTGACTAACTTCCAGTTCATGGAGAGACCTTGCCTAATAAATAGAGTCAAAAAATTTCATGTAAGACACCCAATGTCATTTTAGGCCTCTATGTTTTTATATGCACACATATGAATATACAGGCATGCAAAATATTTCTCACACTGCCGTTTAGAATGAAAAGAAAAAGAAAAAGAAAAAGAAAAAAAGAAACAACTAAGAACTTTGCTTGTGAGGCAGAACTGCCTCTGAGAGAAAGGCCTGGAAGCTGCCCCATTAATAATTGTGAGGATCTTGAGTAGTGATGGTATTGAGAGGACTCTGGTGAGAATTTAATACCTCTAAGAGGGCTAATGGTACGTCATGGGTCATTTCATTCAGTTCACATAGAGCTCTGTAAGTTGTCTTATAACTTGACCTCAGACAAGTGAGAACTGACCTGAATTAGGAGCCGCAGTACTTGTTCAGATAGCTGTATATTATCTCTCATACTCTAGCAGAAACACAAGGCGATGTTTAGAAGAATGACAACACCTTGTTTTTCCTTCACTTAGTTTTCTAAGTGGTACAGTTTATAGCAGATGAATAGTCTTTTTTGTTTGTTATAATGAAAATCGGATACGTGCTTCTAAATCTTACCAATGTAGTTGCTAAAGAAAGTGTGTAGTTTGCTGGTAACTTTCTTTTTTCTATGCTAACATGCTAAGGAAAGGAATGTGGTACAGAACCTGCAAAGGAATAAACTGACACCATGCATAAGAGCGCATGTAATAGTATTTGCTGTTATGTTATGAGTATCCAGTACGGCAGCAATGAGATCTAATAGAAGATCATGTTGTATCTTGATGAGATTTCTAAACTTGTTTTGTAATGGCACATTGTGATAAAAGATAACATGGAGTAAACTTGTCTGTTAGGGTGATTGTGGTTCTTGATTTTATTGATAATGAAAACAAGAGATTATAGTAGTTTTGGAACTGACTTAGCAATGAACTGTGCCATCTGCTCTCTGTTGACCCAACATGAGGGAGAAGTGAAGAAACATCATTAATTTTTCATGTCTTGATAGCTTACAAGAAAATCAAGCCTCTAATTTCCTATGAAGTCAATTTGCTGTTCTACTTGTGAATCATTTCTTAACAATATATTTTCTAAACATAATAACTTTGCCACTGTGAAACATATATTCTCTTATTTCCTGGTCTCCACATGCATTCTCATGATTAATAATTAAACAGGACTTGTTTTCTAATTCTGAGTAAGTCATTAAGTTGTGTTAGATCTTTGAAGAGTAATATTGTATAAAAAGATATGAAATATTTCATTAAGGCTTTGAACTGTAATCTTTTTGCTTGTGAAGTATGACATAGTAAATTTACCAATATTCAATTATTCATTGCAACAATTACTTGATTAGTACATAAAATTATCGTAACCAATTTATCTATATTAATAATAATGATCAGTGAACAATATTTTAATAGCATTTAGTCAGTATGTTAGCCTTGATGAGAAGAGGTTAAACTAATACATAAATTAAATCTGAAATTTTAGCTCCAATTTCTATTGTGTAGTTTTATTTGAAACCACATATATTGAATTCAATGTAATTGTGTTCTCATTTACTTATAAACTTAATACACTAATATTTTCCAAGCAGAAAATTTTCTCATAACCACCCCTAACATTTAATATCACAGAGAATGTGCACACTCAATTCTATGAAGACCAATAGATATTTTTATATGTAAAAAATACTTCAGAGTCTTAATTTGAATTTACTATCTTTTAATAATTATCCCAACGTATAGTCAAAATGTGTGATACTTCTATTTTAAGTCACCCTCATGGGAAATACAGTAAAATGTCCTTTTGTAATATAATCTTATTGTAATATAGAATGACTTGTAAAATATTTCATTAAATTGATATGACACATCAGGTATAATTGATTTCTCCACCATAATTACACATATGTCCTATAATATGAATCTCCCATTAATTGAGAAATTTTATCCAAATAATGTACTTTAGACTTCTTTTAAGCATATGTTAAATAGCTTTAATACTTTATTCATTCTCTGCTCCTTCGGCTCTTTTTAAATAGCCACACAAAAATGCAACATGAGTTTGTAGAAAGAAATAATGGTGTTCTCATTCTGCACATTTGACTCATCATAAAAAGAAAAAAAATCACATGAAATTTTCAAGTCCTCCAACTTCTTTGATTTCCTTAGTAAAACATGAATCATCTTCATACTCAGGATTATTCAGGTACATTATGTAGGTGATCATCTTTAAATTAAAAACATACAACAATCATATATTCTTGCCTTTTAGGGTAGAATATTAGATAATTAAAACGTTTTTATGAGTGAATTGTTTCGTGAGTATTTAAATTTTTAGTTTGAGCTTAGACATGTCCACAACCTACAGACCAACCGTTTAATGTTTCACTGAAATGATGGATATTATAGTCTAAAAAAATTAGTAAACTTCTTCCAATAATGATTAAACAATTTAGATTTACAAGCAATTGAAATAATAATTTTCTTTTATGTTTTTTGGGAGTATTTCCCATTCTACTAAGAACTGAAAACCTAAATTTCATTCTGTAACATATTAAAATATTTGAAGTTCAGCATGCTAACTTGGCAGTTAGCTACATTCATTCATAAATTTGCTCCTTCATTTAGCAATTCATTTTAATAAATATTTGCATTTATTTAATAGACATTGGGGATTACAATAGGTATAAACTGCTGTAGACTAAAAGTAAGTTGGAAATGAATAAATTCATTGAGTAGCCAATCATGGAGTAAGGCGTATGTGATGTTAGAGACTGTCAAGTACTGCCATGAGTGAATTAATATACAGTCAAGTCAAAAAAACTATAAACAGAACCAATCTTTGAATAATGGCTGGAATTATCTATGCTACATACAAGCAGTCTCATCACCGAAAAGCTGTAATTCTTCAGGTGTGAAAAAATTCATTGAATGATTACAGAGTAAATGGAGCATATGTGTTCTGCATATATGAAAAAGTTGTTATTAAATTTATTTCAGGGTTTTTTTTTTGTGTGTGTGTTACTAGTTCCCACTCTGTTGCTGACAGTACATTGAACTTCCAGGCTTCAAATGACCCTTCCATTTTCAATGTACCTAGGTTTGCCTTATATAAGTGCACAACAGGACCCAGAATCTTGTCTTATTATTTTTCATTGAGAAAGCAATCAGTCTAACTTGACTCATTAATATTTCTGCTTGCCATCTACATTTAGCATTTACACTGAAACAAAATTATAAATCCCATTTGTTTACTTACCTGTACCTTTCCTTTTCCTCGGCGGATGAGAAACAAACCTGAGGTTGGCCTCTTCCACATAAACAGGCACGCACGTGCGCGCGCGCGTGCACAGACACACACACACACACACACACACACACACACACACACACACACACACACCCCTGCACATTCATATATATGTAAGCACAATGTGAAGAAAGAATGCTGAAGTCTTGGAAATAATCCACTTAACACCTTCTTTCTGTGGAAAGAGTCTGCTCCTCTGGAGTTGAGGAGGCAGCTGAACCCTCCTCACTGGTTTAATACAAGCCTATGTCTAAAGATAGCCCAAGGAAAACACCAAAACTATTTACTATAGAACACAAACACTTAGATCTTTCAAGAATAATGAATCATGGATGACATCAAGATTGACTGTCACTTACCCTGACTTTCTTAAAGAAACAAAAGAATAACATAAAGTAAATAAACAAACAAAACCCCTTTAATTTAAAATTGAGTTTGAACTCAATACGTGCCCTTGGCTTATGTAAGTATGCTTCCAGAGACGACTTTTTAACTCTCTTGAGATCAATGGAATGGAGATGGCTAATGTCAAAGTATTCTTTACACCCCTAGATTCCACGATTATGATTCTCTGCATCTGTTTCTGTTACGTCAGAACACCAGGGACTCTGACATTAGCAAGGCATAAAATAAATGGAACAATAATGAAATTGAGAATCAATCTCATTTTCTTTCATTAGCTGTTCCATGGGAAATTATTTCTACTCTATATATTTGATATGAGAAAGAAAAAACATTAATATTGCCTTATCATTTTTAATCAAAAGAATGTATGAAATATGTATTTGGTTCCTATTCCTTGCTTTCCATCAAAGTGAATATGCAAATATACACTAGCACATGGATATATTAGAGAAGACTTTTATCAGGAGTCAAAGAAGCCATACAAAAAGCCTTATGACTTTGGGGATGTCTTTTATTTAAGAAGGTGAACCTTTTTGGTTTTACATATCTGAGAGTAGAGCAAAGTAGCCAATTTAGGATCAGTTTTCCATTAAAAAAACAACTAAAAGTGTGAAAAGAAAAGCAACATAAGAATGAAGTAATCCATAAGCCTTGTCATTGGGATCATATGTAGATTGACCTTTAGTCCACTTCTTTGAATATACACTGAAAAAAGTGATAGAGATGGCTAAACTATTTATTAATAAAGAAGTGGATTGGAAGATAGAAAATCTGCTGTCCTTTCTCCATTGGTGTCTCAATTTGCTCTCTGATGCTAAAGCATAACTGTGAAAGCCATCTCTTTATGTTCTTCACCTACCATCTGCATATGTTGCTGTTACATCAGATCACCAGGGATTCTGACATTAACAAGACATAAAATATATGGAACAATGATAAAATCAAGAATCAATCTCATTTCTTTCACCTATCATATTACATTTATTAGAAAAACCCATTAGGTCTATTTGGAAACATACTCTGGACTACCTACTTGTCTACAACTTGATTTCCTTTTACCATACACTCAAAATTATCAACCCATTATTCTGAATGCAATTCCCTATGACTATCACATGGTGACTTTTAAAATAGGGCAGTTATTTGCATTTTGTTTACGCAATTCCATGGTGCCTTTATCATGGGACAGTTATTTACAGTTTGTCTATTGAATAGCTTTTTTGTTTTGTTTTGTTCTGTTTAACACTACTTGCATCTCAGCTCTATAAACCAGGGAATCTATCTGTATCATTCAATGCTATAGTTTTCCTTTTGTGAAGTGATTGGTCAATAATAGGCACTAAGGAAGTATTTATTGCATAATGTTATACTCCACATTAGACTGTCAACTCTCACCTTACTTGGTTCATTTCAGTGTCATGCATTTGACTTCCTGAAGCCTCTCTTATTGTTTCTAAAAAAAAAATCCCTTATTTTTGTTCAAGTGGAATTGAGTGATCATTTCAAAGAAGCTTCCTGTCATGCTAAACCGTAGAGAGCTTCATATGGTTTTTAGGAAGAATAAGTATCCAAATATCCTAAGACACTTCTCGTGGCTTGTCTAATTTGCACATAACTTCATATAGGTTAGCAGACTTGTTTTGTGCTCACACCAAGCTCTTGGATTTACCTTTCTCTCAACTATTCCCCCAGTCACTCTCAGCCTCAATACTTCATGTTGATTGCCATGTATTTATGTGATCTGAAATAGTTGGTTTTGCTTGTTGACCTTAAACCTTGCTCTAGAATTGACACAAACTTCATGTTAATAGGGATTGTTTGTATTCAATGACTTTTATTGGTATTATTATTAGTATCTCCAAAAGAAGTTGACAAATCCTGGGTGAACTTTATATAATATTCATAATACTTTTCCCATAAAATCTGTCTCTGTGTTTCTGTCTTTTGGGTTTTAGCCTCTTTTCTTTTTTATTCTTCTCTCTTCCCCTTTCCTTTCCTGCTTCTATTTCTCCATTTCTCTCTGGTGTTCTTCCAAACCTCTGGTCTTCTTGTGCACTAGTATATGGTTCTACTCTGAGGGCCACAGGACTGACCCTGGGATTGAAAGGTGGTAATGCAAGACATAGTTGCCAATGCTTTCTGGGCAGTGGTTTCCCTCCATAAGCAAGTGTTCTAAAAATCCAGGTAGAGGATTGAAATACTCAGTATGGAAAGTCAAGGCAACCCTATTAACATGTGGTATTACCATAATCACATGTTCTAGATGAAAATATAAACCACTGTTGTAGTAATATTAAATGTAGAGTTCATAACTGTTCTAAGCTACAAAATAGATTATTTATGCAAATTTATAATATAATTTTATTTTTTTTTTTATTTTTTTTTATTAACTTGAGTATTTCTTATGTACATTTTGAGTTATTATTCCCTTTCGGTTTCCAGGCAAACATCCCTTCCTCCCCCCCTTCCCTTATGGGTGTTCCCTCCCCACCTCCCCCATTGCCGCCCTCCCCACAGTCTAGTTCACTGGGGTTCAGTCTTAGCAGGACCCAGGGCTTCCCTTCCACTGGTGCTCTTACTAGGATATTCATTGCTACCTATGAGGTCAGAGTCCAGGGTCAGTCCATGTATAGTCTTTTAGGTAGTGGCTTAGTCCCTGGAAGCTCTGGTTGCTTGGCATTGTTGTACATATGGGGTCTCAAGCCCCTTCAAGCTCTTCAGTTCTTTCTCTGATTCCTTCAACAGGGGTCCTGTTCTCAGTTCAGTGGTTTGCTGCTGGCATTAACCTCTGTATTTGCTGTATTCTGCTGTGTCTCTCAGGATCGATCTACATCCGGCTCCTGTCGGTCTGCACTTCTTTGCTTCATCCATCTTGTCTAATTGGGTGGCTGTATATGTATGGGCCACATGTGGGGCAGGCTCTGAATGGGTGTTCCTTCAGTCTCTGTTTTAATCTTTGCCTCTCTCTTCCCTGCCAAGGGTATTCTTGTTCCCCTTTTAAAGAAGGAGTGAAGCCTTCACATTTTGATCATCCGTCTTGAGTTTCATTTGTTCTATGCATCTAGGGTAATTCAAGCATTTGGGCTAATAGCCACTTATCAGTGAGTGCATACCATGTATGTCTTTCTGTGATTGGGTTAGCTCACTCAGGATGATATTTTCCAGTTCAACCATTTGCCTAATTTCATAAAGTCGTTGTTTTTGATAGCTTGAGTAATATTCCATTGTGTAGATGTACCACATTTTCTGTATCCATTCCTCTGTTGTAGGGCATCTGGGTTCTTTCCAGCTTCTGGCTATTATAAATAAGGCTGCGATGAACATAGTGGAGCACGTGTCTTTTTTATATGTTGGGGCATCTTTTGGGTATATGCCCAAGAGAGGTATAGCTGGATCCTCAGGCAGTTCAATGTCCAATTATCTGAGGAACCTCCAGACTGATTTCCAGAATGTTTGTACCAGTCTGCAACCCCACCAACAATGGAGGAGTGTTCCTCTTTCTCCATCCTCGCCAGCATTTGCTGTCACCTGAGTTTTTGATCTTAGCCATTCTCACTGGTGTGAGGTGAAATCTCAGGGTTGTTTTTGATTTGCATTTTCCCCTGATGACTAAAGATGTTGAACATTTCTTTTAGGTGTTTCTCAGCCATTCGGCATTCCTCAGCTGTGAATTCTTTGTTTAGCTCTGAACCCCATTTTTAATAGGGTTATTTGTCTCCCTGCGTCTAACTTTTTTGAGTTCTTTGTATATTTTGGATATAAGGCCTCTATCTGTTGTAGGATTGGTAAAGATCTTTTCCCAATCTGTTGGTTGCCGTTTTGTCCTAACCACAGTGTCCTTTGCCTTACAGAAGCTTTGTAGTTTTATGAGATCCCATTTGTCGATTCTTGATCTTAGAGCATAAGCCATTGGTGTTTTGTTCAGAAATTTTTCCAGTGCCCATGTGTTCCAGATGCTTCCCTAGTTTTTCTTCTATTAGTTTGAGTGTGTCTGGTTTGATGTGGAGGTCCTTGATCCACTTGGACTTAAGCTTTGTACAGGGTGATAAGCATGGATCGATCTGCATTCTTCTACATGTTGACCTCCAGTTGAACCAGCACCATTTGCTGAAAATGCTATCTTTTTCCATTGGATGGTTTTGGCTCCTTTGTCAAAAATCAAGTGACCATAGGTGTGTGGGTTCATTTCTGGGTCTTCAATTCTATTCCATTGGTCTATCTGTCTGTCTCTGTACCAATACCATGCAGTTTTTATCACTATTGCTCTGTATTACTGCTTGAGTTCAGGGATAGCGATTCCCCCTGAAGTCCTTTTATTGTTGAGGATAGTTTTAGCTATCCTGGGTTTTTTGTTATTCCAGATGAATTTGCAAATTGTTCTGTCTAACTCTTTGAAGAATTGGATTGGTATTTTGATGGTGATTGCATTGAATCTGTAGATCATTTTTTTGGTAAAATGGCCATTTTTACTATATTAATCCTGCCAATCCATGAGCATGGGAGATCTTTCCATCTTCTGAGGTCTTCTTCAATTTCTTTCTTCAGTGTCTTGAAGTTCTTATTGTACAGATCTTTTACTTGCTTGGTTAAAGTCACACCGAGGTACTTTATATTATTTGGGTCTATTATGAAGGGTGCCGTTTCCCTAATTTCTTTCTCAGCTTGTTTCTCTTTTGTGTAAAGGAAGGCTACTGATTTATTTGAGTTAATTTTATACCCAGCCACTTTGCTGAAGTTGTTTCTCAGCTTTAGTAGTTCTCTAGTGGAACTTTTGGGATCACTTAAATATACTATCATATCATCTGCAAATAGTGATATTTTGACTTCTTCTTTTCCGATCTGTATCCCCTTGACCTCCTTTTTTGTCTGATTGCTCTGGCTAGAACTTCCAAGAACTATATTGAATAAGTAGGGGAGAGTGGGCAGCCTTGTCTAGTCCCTGATTTTAGTGGGATTGCTTCAAGTTTCTCTCCATTTAGTTTAATGTTAGCCACTGGTTTGCTGTATATGGCTTTTACTATGTTTAGGTATGGGCCTTGGATTCCTATTCTTTCCAGGACTTTTATCATGAAGGGGTGTTGAATTTTGTCAAATGCTTTCTCAGCATCTAATGAAATGATCATGTGGTTTTGTTCTTTCAGTTTGTTTATATAATGGATCACGTTGATGGTTTTCAGATATTAAACCATCCCTGCATGCCTGGGATGAAGCCTACTTGATCATAGTGGATGATTGTTTTGATGTGCTCTTGGATTCGGTTTGCCAGAATTTTGTTGAGTATTTTTATGTCGATGTTCATAAGGGAAATTGGTCTGAAGTTCTCTTTCTTTGTTGGGTCTTTGTGTGGTTTTAGGTATAAAAGAGTAATTGTGGCTTCATAGAAGGAGTTGGTAGTGCTCCATCTGTTTTCAATTTTTGTGGAATAGTTTGGATAATATTGGTATGAGGTCTTCTATGAAGGTCTGATAAATTCTGCACTAAACCCGTCTGGACCTGGGCTCTTTTTGGTTGGGAGACCTTTAATGACTGCTTCTATTTCCTTAGGAGTTATGGGGTTGTTTAACTGGTTTATCTGTTCTGATTTAACTTCGTACCTGGTATCTGTCTCAGGAAATTGTCCATTTCTGCAGATTTTCAAATTTGTTGAATATAGGCTTTTGCATAGTAAGATCTGATGATTTTTGAATTTCCTCTGAATCTGTAGTTATGTTCCTTTTCATTTCTGATTTTGTTAATTTGGACACACTCTCTGTGTCCTCTCATTAGTCTGGCTGGGGTTTATCTATCTTGTTGATTTTCTCAAAGAACCAACTTTTGGTTCTGTTGATTCTTTCTATGGTTCGCTTTGTTTCTACTTGGTTGATTTCAGCTCTGAGTTTGATTATTTCCTGCCTTCTACTCCTCCTGGGTGTATTTGCTTCTTTTTGTTCTAGAGCTTTTGGAGGTGCTGTCAAGCTGCTGACATATGCTCTTTCCTGTTTCTTTCTGCAGGCACTCAGCGCTATGAGTTTTCCTCTTAGCACAGCTTTCATTGTGTCCCATAAGTTTGGGTATGTTGTACCTTCATTTTCATTAAATTCTAAAAAGTTTTAATTTCTTTTTCTTTTTTCTTCCTTGACCAGGTTATCATTGAGTAGAGCATTGTTCAATTTCCACGTATATGTGAGCATTCTTCCCTTATTGTTATTGAAGACCAGCTTTAGGCCCTGGTGGTCCGATAGCACGCATGGAATTATTTCTATCTTTCTGTACCTGTTGAGGCCCGTTTTTTGACCAATTATATGGTCAATTTTGGAGAAAGTGCCATGAGGAGCTGAGAAGAAGGTATATCCTTTTGCTTTAGGATAGAATGTTCTATAAATATCTGTTAAGTCCATTTGGCTCATGACTTCTCTTAGTCTGTCTACGTCTCTATTTAATTTCTGTTTCCATGATCTGTCCATTGATGAGAGTGGGGTGTTGAAATCTCCTACTATTATTGTGTGAGGTGCAATGTGTGTTTTGAGCTTTAGTAAGGTTTCTTTTACGTATGTAGGTGCCCTTGTATTTGGGGCATAGATATTTAGGATTGAGAGTTCATCTTGGTGGATTTTTCCTTTGATGAATATAAAGTGTCCTTCCTTATCTTTTTGATGACTTTTAGTTGAAAATTGATTTTATTTGATATTAGAATGGCTACTCAGCTTGCTTCTTCCGACCATTTGCTTGGAAAGTTGTTTTCCAGCCTTTCACTCTGAGGTAGTGTCTGTCTTTGTCTCTGAGGTGTGTTTCCTGTAGGCAGCAGAATGCAGGGTCCTCGTTGTGTATCCAGTTTGTTATTCTATGTCTTTTTTATTTGGGAGTTGATGCCATTGATGTTGAGATATTAAGGAATAGTGATTATTGCTTCCTGTTATATTCATATTTGGATGTGAGGTTATGTTTGTGTGCTTTTCTTCTCTTTGTTTTGTTGCCAAGACGATTAGTTTCTTGCTTCTTCTAGGTATAACTTGCCTCCTTATGTTGGGCTTTACCATTTATTATCCTTTGTAGTGCTGGATTTGTAGAAAGATATTGTGTAAATTTGGTTTTGTCATGGAATATCTTGGTTTCTCCATCTATGTTGATTGAGAGTTTTGCAGGATACAGTAACCTGGCTGGCATTTGTGTTCTCTTAGGGTCTGTATGACATCAGTCCAGGATCTTCTGGCCTTCATAGTTTCTGGCAAAAGTCTGGTGTGATTCTGATAGGTCTGCCTTTATATTTACTTGACCTTTTCCTTACTGCTTTTAATATTCTTTCTTTATTTTGTCGTTTGGTGTTTTGACTATTATGTGACGGGAGGTGTTTCTTTTCTGGTCAATCTATTTGGAGTTCTGTAGGCTTCTTGTATGCCTATGGGTATCTCTTTTTTAGGTTAGGGAAGTTTTCTTCTATGATTTTTGTTGAAGATATTTACTGGTCCTTTGAGCTGGGAGTCTTCACTCTCTTCTATACCTATTATCCTTAGGTTTGATCTTCTCATTGAGTCCTGGATTTCCTGTATGTTTTTTGGACCAGTAGCTTTTCCGCTTTACATTATCTTTGACAGTTGGTCAATGATTTCTATATAATCTTCTGCTCCTGAGATTCTCTCTTCCATCTCTTGTATTCTGTTGGTGAAAGCTTGTCTCACTCCCTTGTCTCTTCTTTGGTTTCTATATTCCAGGGTTGTTTCCATGTGTTTCTTTCTTGATTGCTTCTATTTCCATTTTAATTCCTTCCACTGTTTGATTGTATTTTCCTGGAATTGTGATATTTTTGTCTCCTCTCTATGGCTTCTTGTTTATATCTATGTTTTCCTGGAATTCTTTTTTTTGACACTGGTGACAACTGTCCACAAGCCACTAATGTCAGGGTGCTGTAGACCTGTTTTACTGTTTTCTTTCAGCCATTTATGGGGACAGAGTGTTCTGCTTGCCTTCTGGTACTCCATTTTTAAAATTGAGTTATTTGGGTTGTTGATTTCAAATTTCTTTGGAGAGTTCTTTAATCATTTTGGATATTAGCTCTGTCAGTAAGTGTAGGTTGGCAGAGCCCTTCCCTCAATTCCAGCTATAATTTTGTATTGATACAGTGTTCTTTTTGTTTTACAGAAGCTATTCAGTTTGAATAGGCCTCATGTATCAATTGTTAGTGATAGAGCTCTGAGCCATACCAGTAATCTGACTCATGAAATTGTCTCCCTTACCAATGCATTTCAAGGTATTTCCCACTTTAGCTTCTGTGATATTTAGTGTATCCAATTTTATGTTGAGGGTTTGATCCACTTGGACTTGAGTTTTGTGTAGGGTGATATATATGGATTTGTTTGCATTCTTCTTACATGTCACATATGCAGTTAGACCAGCACCATTTGTTGAAGATGCTTTCTCCATCATGCGTGGTATTGCTTTCTATGTCAAAAATCAAGTGTCCATAGGTGTGTGGATGACTTTCACAGTGTCTCTATTCCATTGATTGACTTTGTCAGTTTTTAATCTGTATTGCTCTTGTAATGCAGCTTGAGGTCAGGGATCAGCATTCTGTTATTGTTTAGGATAGTTTTGGCTAGCCATTTGATACTATTTTGGATTTTCCATATGAAGTTGGAGAGAATTGAACTTTCAAGACATATAAATCACTCAGAGTTTGGAATTTTCGTGGATTGTATTGAAATCTACAGATTGCTCTGCAAGATGACCATTTTCACATGTTAATCCTGGTTGATCCATGAGAATGGAAAGTTCACCCATTTTCTGGAGTTCCTCTCTTCCATTTCTTTTCTTCAGGAACCTGAAGTTGTATGGTTACACAGATCTTTCAAGCATTTTCAC